>NC_060175.1:18965994-19123457 GCF_021184085.1 Oncorhynchus gorbuscha | reverse complement strand
AGGCCATAAAGAAACTATGCAGTTTTTTGTTTTTTACGTGTTATTTCTTACATTAGTACCCCAGGTCATCTTAGGTTTCATTACATACAGTCGAGAAGAACTACTGAATATAAGATCAGCGTCAACTCACCATCAGTACGACCAAGAATATGTTTTCCGCGACGCGGAATCCTGTGTTCTGCCTTACAAACAGGACAACGGAATGGATCGCATGCAGCGACCCAAGGAAACGACTCCGAAAAAGAGGGAAACGCGGCGGTGTTCTGGTCAGACTCCGGAAAAGGGCACATCGCGCACCACTTCCCAGTATTCTTCTTGCCAATGTCCAGTCTCTCGACAACAAGGTTGATGAAATCCGAGCAAGGGTGGCATTCCAGAGGGACATCAGAGACTGCAACGTTCTCTGCTTTACGGAGACATGGCTTACTGGGAAAACGCTATCCAGGGCAGTGCAGCCAACGGGTTTCTCCACGCATCGCGCCGACAGAAACAAACATCTCTCTGGTAAGAAGAGTGGAGGGGGCGTATGCCTCATGACTAACGGGACATGGTGTGATGAAGAAAACATACAGGAACTCAAATCCTTCTGTTCACCTGATTTAGAATTCCTCACAATCAAATGTAGACCGCATTATCTTCCAAGAGAATTCTCTTCGATTATAATCACAGCCGTATATATCCCCCCCAAGCAGACACATCGATGGCTCTGAACGAACTTTATTTAACTCTTTGCAAACTGGAAAACATTTATCCGGAGGCTGCATTCATTGTAGCTGGGGATTTTAACAAAGCCAATCTGAAAACAAGACTCCCTAAATTTTATCAGCATATCGATTGCGCAACCAGGGGTGGTAAAACCTTGGATCATTGTTACTCTAACTTCCGCGACGCATATAAGGCCCTGCCCCGCCCCCCTTTCAGAAAAGCTGACCACGACTCCATTTTGCTGATCCCTGCCTACAGACAGAAATTAAAACAAGAGGCTCCCATGCTGAGGTCTGTCCAACGCTGGTCAGAACAAGCTGACTCTACACTCCAAGACTGCTTCCATCACGTGGACTGGGACATGTTTCGTATTGCGTCAGATGGGAATATTGACGAATACGCTGATTCAGTGTGCGAGTTCATTAGAACATGCGTCGAAGATGTCGTTCCCATAGCAACGATAAAAACATTCCCTAACCAGAAACCGTGGATTGATGGCAGCATTCGCGTGAAACTGAAAGCGCGAACCACTGCTTTTAATCAGGGCAAGGTGTCTGGCAACATGACTGAATACAAACAGTGCAGCTATTCCCTCCGTAAGGCTATCAAACAAGCTAAGCGTCAGTACAGAGACAAAGTGGAATCTCAATTCAATGGCTCAGACACAAGAGGCATGTGGCAGGGTCTACAGTCAATCACGGACTACAAGATGAAATCCAGCCCAGTCACGGACCAGGATGTCTTGCTCCCAGGCAGACTAAATAACTTTTTTGCCCGCTTTGAGGACAATACAGTGCCACTGACACGGCCTGCAACGGAAACATGCAGTCTCTCCTTCACTGCAGCCGAGGTGAGTAAGACATTTAAACGTGTTAACCCTCGCAAGGCTGCAGGCCCAGACGGCATCCCCAGCCGCGCCCTCCGAGCATGCGCAGACCAGCTGGCCGGTGTGTTTACGGACATATTCAATCAATCCCTATACCAGTCTGCTGTTCCCACATGCTTCAAGAGGGCCACCATTGTTCCTGTTCCCAAGAAAGCTAAGGTAACTGAGCTAAACGACTACCGCCCCGTAGCACTCACTTCCGTCATCATGAAGTGCTTTGAGAGACTAGTCAAGGACCATATCACCTCCACCCTACCTGACACCCTAGACCCACTCCAATTTGCTTACCGCCCAAATAGGTCCACAGACGATGCAATCTCAACCACACTGCACACTGCCCTAACCCACCTGGACAAGAGGAATACCTATGTGAGAATGCTGTTCATCGACTACAGCTCGGCATTCAACACCATAGTACCCTCCAAGCTCGTCATCAAGCTCGAGACCCTGGGTCTCGACCCGCCCTGTGCAACTGGGTACTGGACTTCCTGACGGGCCGCCCCCAGGTGGTGAGGGTAGGCAACAACATCTCCTCCCCGCTGATCCTCAACACGGGGCCCCACAAGGGTGCGTTCTGAGCCCTCTCCTGTACTCCCTGTTCACCCACGACTGCGTGGCCACGCACGCCTCCAACTCAATCATCAAGTTTGCGGACGACACAACAGTGGTAGGCTTGATTACCAACAACGACGAGACGGCCTACAGGGAGGAGGTGAGGGCCCTTGGAGTGTGGTGTCAGGAAAATAACCTCACACTCAACGTCAACAAAACTAAGGAGATGATTGTGGACTTCAGGAAACAGCAGAGGGAGCACCCCCTATCCACATCGATGGAACAGTAGTGGAGAGGGTAGCTAGTTTTAAGTTCCTCGGCATACACATCACAGACAAACTGAATTGGTCCACTCACACTGACAGCGTCGTGAAGAAGGCGCAGCAGCGCCTATTCAACCTCAGGAGGCTGAAAAAATTCGGCTTGTCACCAAAAGCACTCACAAACTTCTACAGATGCACAATCGAGAGCATCCTGGCGGGCTGTATCACCGCCTGGTACGGCAACTGCTCCGCCCTCAACCGTAAGGCTCTCCAGAGGGTAGTGAGGACTGCACAACGCATCACCGGGGGCAAACTACCTGCCCTCCAGGACACCTACACCACCCGTTGTTACAGGAAGGCCATAAAGATCATCAAGGACATCAACCACCCGAACCACTGCCTGTTCACCCCGCTATCATCCAGAAGGCGAGGTCAGTACAGGTGCATCAAAGCTGGGACCGAGAGACTGAAAAACAGCTTCTATCTCAAGGCCATCAGACTGTTAAATAGCCACCACTAACATTGAGTGGCTGCAGCCAACACACTGACACTGACCCAACTCCAGCCATTTTAATAATGGGAATTGATGGAAATGATGTAAATATATCACTAGCCACTTTAAACAATGCTAACTTATATAATATTACTTACCCTACATTATTCATCTCATATGCATATGTATATACTGTACTCTACAACATCGACTGCATCCTTATGTAACACATGTATCACTAGCCACTTTAACTATGCCACTTTGTTTACTTTGTCTACACACTCATCTCATATGTATATACTGTACTCGATACCATCTACTGTATGCTGCTCTGTACCATCACTCATTCATATATCCTTATGTACATGTTCCTTATCCCCTTACACTGTGTATAAGACAGTAGTTTTGGAATTGTTAGTTAGATTACTTGTTGGTTATCACTGCATTGTCGGAACTAGAAGCACAAGCATTTCGCTACACTCGCATTAACATCTGCTAACCATGTGTATGTGACAAATAAAATTTGATTTGATTTGAAGATCATCAAGTATAACAACCACCCGAGCCACTGCCTGTTCACCCCGCTATCATGCAGAAGGCGAGGTCAGTACAGGTGCATCAAAGCTGGGACCGAGAGACTGAAAAACAGCTTCTATCTCAAGGCCATCAGACTGTTAAACAGCCACCACTAACATTGAGTGGCTGCTGCCAACACACTGACTCAACGCCAGCCACTTTAATAATGGGAATTGATGGGAAATGATGCATCACTAGCCACTTTAAACAATGCTACCTAATATAATGTTTACATACCCTACATTATTCATCTCATATGTATATGTATATACTGTACTCTATATCATCTACTGCATCTTTATGTAATACATGTATCACTAGCCACTTTAACTATGCCACTTTGTTTACATACTCATCTCATATGTATATACTGCACTCAATACCATCTACTGTATCTTGCCTATGCCGCTCTGTACCATCACTCATTCATATATCTTATGTACATATTCTTTATCCCCTTACACTTGTGTCTATAAGGTAGTAGTTTTGGAATTGTTAGCTAGATTACTTGTTGGTTATTACTGCATTGTCAGAACTAGAAGCACAAGCATTTCGCTACACTCGCATTAACATCTGCTAACCATGTGTATGTGACAAATACAATTTGATTTGATTTGATGTTACCTCCCTCAAAAGAGCCTTCCCGTCTCTCCTTTACGTCGCCACACCTCACCTGATTTATAGGGGCATGGGTGGCCATGCTTTCCCTGGGCAAGTGGCTCTAAAAGGCCCAGCACTGCGTTCTATTTGTCTTATTTACAGGCTAGTGAATTATTTAAATTCCCCTCTGTAAATAAAACAAACTAAGAGAGGGCTAGGCCCAAGGCAGGTACTGCAGAGGAGACGAGGCAATTTTGAAGCGAGCCTGCTGCACCATTAACATTAATTGCAACAATAAATGCCTGCGTGCTTATGTAAACTATTCTCCATTTAATCTTCCCCACAGAGGAGACCTGAGAAATAGGAAGGCAGACACAAACTAAGGCCTTTTTAGTTCTGTATGTTGCACAGAAATTGTGGTGCTTCAACAAAAGCCACACACACACAGACTCCACTGAGCACTACAAGCAACCACTAGGCTCCCCCAACCTTTTTGAAAATATCATCAACAGCAGCAGCATCATCAACAGCAGCATCATCAACAGCAGCAGCAGAAGCAACAGCATCAGCAGAAGCAACAGCATCAACAGAATTCTACCAACAATATTCTATTTCATGAAGACCTACGTTCACTGTTTTTGGCAATTAATGGTTTTCCAGGGATTCAATATTTGCTCTGGTGGAGGACTTCCATCTCCTGAATTAAAAACTTGATTAAAGCAAAGACCAGTGCTTTGGGAAACCCTGGGTTCTGTTTATTAAGCACCAAATTTAAGGAAACAGACTGAAACAAGGTATTAACTGGTCCAAAAAGAAACATGCGTTTCCGCTCTCCATGTCAAAACGATTGCCCTCCTGAAAAAGACCCTGGCTTCGGGGTGTGTGGGATTGCAGGTTGGCAATTACTCTTCCTCCAGATGTCTGAATGGTAACTTTAACCGGTGACTTCCTGATCGATACACTTCCTGGACAGCTCCATTGACCGACTGTTCCCTCAGCAGAGGAAGAAGGGAAGCTTTTTTGTCGTTTGATGGGCCAAGTGGTGCCTGTGTAACTGATCTGAAATGCCCAGGTAGGGGCGAGGAGAGGAACGGAAGCTATACTGTTACACTGGCAATTCTATAGTGCCTATAAGAACATCCAATAGTCAAAGGTATATATAATACAAATGGTAGAGAGAGAAATAGTCCTATAATTCCTATAATAACTTCAACCTAAAACGTCTTACCTGGGAATATTGAAGACTCATGTTAAAAGGAGCCACCAGCTTTCATATGTTCTGAGCAAAGAACTTAAACGTTCGCTTTCTTACATGGCACATATTGCACTTTTAATTTCTTCTCCAACACTTTGTATTTGCATTATTTAAACCAAATTGAACATGTTTCATTATTTATTTGAGACTAAATAGATTTTATTGATGTATTATATTAAGTTAAAATAAGTGTTCATTCAGTATTGTTGTAATTGTCATTATTACAAATATATATATATAAATTGTCAGTTTAATCATTATCGGCTTTTTTGGATCCTCCAATAATCTGTATCGGCGTTGAAAAATCATATTCGGTCGACCTCTAATTATCAACCATCCTGGGGTCTGTTCAAAAGGATAGTGAGAGAACGAGTGAGAGAAAGAGCGTGACACAGCCAGCGCAGCCCGAGACTGACAGGCAACAGAAGCAAAACAAACAAAAGGAGAAGAGAGAAGTGGAGGAACAGAGAAGCGACAGGAACAGAGAGAGGAAAGAGAGGGAAGGGAAGAGAGAAGCGGAGGAACAGAGAGAGGAAAGAGAAGTGGAGGAACAGAGAAGCGGAGGAACAGAGAGAGGAAAGAGTGAGGGAAGGGAAGAGAGAAGCGGAGAAACAGAGAGAGGAAAGAGTGAGGGAAGGGAAGAGAGAAGCGGAGGAACAGAGAGAGGAAAGAGTGAGGGAAGGGAAGAGAGAAGCGGAGGAACAGAGAGAGGAAAGAGTGAGGGAAGGGAAGAGAGAAGCGGAGGAACAGAGAGAGGAAAGAGTGAGGGAAGGGAAGAGAGAAGCGGAACAGAGAGAGGAAAGAGAGAAGCGGAGGAACTGCGAGAAGAAAGAGTGAGGGAAGGGAAGAGGAGGAACAGAGATTAGAAAGGTTGAGGGAAGGGCTAAAGATTTAACTACAACCCACCTCCAGGCCTCGACTTGGCCCACAACCCCAAAAACATAACAGCTCCACCGGTACGTATAGGCAAGCAGATATTCCATTACGCTCGATTGAGGAAGCCTCAATCATCTTTAAAGGAGGGCCGAACTTCTGTCACTCAACTTACAGTCACTCATCCTTCTAGATAACTTGAAATGTCTAACCAGGTCTTCAGCCAGATGATGTGAAACTGAGGCAAAGTTCGTCAGGATTGAGATAAACCCAACATGAGGAAAACTATTATGGTACCCTTAACTCTGTTACATACCATGTTTTCCAATCAACTCACAAATCTCAGTTTTGGATGAGACTGACTTCATGACCAGAATTATCCTTCTGACACTTTGTAGTACACATTTGGACACTATAGTAAGTGACAGATTTGACCTAATGAGCCGAAAACCACAACTAAGGGAAGTTCAAACAGAGAGAGGGGAAGTGGAGATTCCAAAATGTGGAAATCGTGCCAGAACTAAGAACATGATGAAAGTAGGGGCACTCCGCAGAGGGAAAAACACACAGCACTGACAGTAGGAAAAGAGGGAGGGCCTGAAGGAAGATCGAGGGAAAGCAAAAGAGTGGGAGAATAACAGCAAGAGAGTAAGAAACAGAAGGAGTGAACGAGAGGGAGAGATTTTTTTTTAATTTATCAGGATGAGGTTGTCACACTGGTTTAAAATGTCTGGCAGTCAAGGTGCCCTGAAAAGAGAAAAAGAAAAGAAAAGAAATATGCACATGCACGTGCGCACACACACACCGGAGACCAAAATGCACACACAGGAGACCAACGCACACGCACACGCACACACACACACACACACACGACCAACGCGAGCGTGCACACAAGACCAACACGCGTGTGCACACACACGAGACCAACACACACACACACACACACACACACACACACACACACACACACACACACACACACACACACACACACACACACACACACACACACACACAGGAGACCAACACCCGCACACACACAACCAACGCGCACCCGACCAACGCTCGCATGCACACACAGGAACATCATGCGCAAGCGCACACAAACGGCCATCATGCATGACCATCACTCGCCCACGCGCACCCACAAAAACGACCAACACGCGCACACACACACACACATACACCATGCTAGACCAACACGCACACACAAACAACACGCGCGCACGATCATCCTGCACACGCACTACCAACGTGCGCATGCACATGACCATCACACGTGCACGCACACACACACGACCAACATGTGCAACCAACACACACACGACCAAAACGTGCATGCACATGACCATCAAACACACACGACCAACGCGCACATGACACGCGCATGCACACACACGACCATCACGAGCGCGTGCACGCACACATGACCAACATGTTCGCGCGTGCTCACACAACCAAGACGAGACCAACATGCACACACGACCATCACGCGCACACACACACACACGACCGGCACGTGCGCGGGCGTACACACACACGACCGGCAAGCGCGGGCGTACATGTACACACACACACACACACACACACATGACCAGCGCGTGTGTGCGTACACACACGACCAGCGGATGTGCGTACACACACACACACACGTACACGACCAGCGCGGGCGTACGCGCACACACGACCAGCGCGGGCATAGAGCAGACGACCAGCGCGGGCATAGAGCACACGACCAGCGCGGGCATAGAGCACACGACCAGCGCGGGCATAGAGCACACGACCAGCGCGGGCGTACACACACGACCAACACACGCGAGCGGGCGTACACACACGACCAGCGCGGACACACACACACACACACACACACGACCAGCGCGGACACACACACACACACACACACACACACACACACACGACCAGCGCGGACGCACACACACGACCAGCGCGGGCGCACACACACGACCAGCGCGGGCACACACACACACACACACGACCAGCGCGGGCACACACACACACACACACACACACACGACCAGCGCGGGCGTACACACACCCACCCGACCAAAACCCGCCCACCCCCACGACCAAAACCCACCCACCCCCACGACCAAAACCCACCCACCCCCACGACCAAAACACACCCACCCCCACGACCAAAACACACCCACCCCCCCACCAAAACACACCCACGACCAAAACACACCCACGACCAAAACACACCCACGACCAAAACACACCCACGACCAAAACACACCCACCCCACACGACCAAAACACACCCACACACAACACACCCAAAACACACCCACACACACACGACCAAAACACACCCACACACACACGACCAAAACACACCCACACGACCAAAACACACCCACACGACCAAAACACACCCACACACACCCACGACCAAAACACACCCACACGACCAAAACACACCCACACGACCAAAACACACCCACACACACCCACGACCAAAACACACCCACGACCAAAACACACCCACCCACGACCAAAACACACCCACACACACCCACGACCAAAACACACCCACGACCAAAACACACCCACCCACGACCAAAACACACACCCACACACACACCCACACCCACGACCAAAACACACCCACACACACACACACACACACACACACACACACACACGCCCAAAACACGCACACACACACACGCCCAAAACACACACACACACACACACGCCCAAAACACACACACAAAACACACCCACACGCACACGACCAAAACACACCCACACACACACACGACCAAAACACACACACGACCAAAACACACACACGACCAAAACACACACACACACGACCAAAACACACACACACACACGACCAAAACACACACACACACACACACGCCCCCACGACCAAAACACGCCCCCACGACCAAAACACGCCCCACGACCAAAACACGCCCCCACGACCAAAACACGCCCCCACGACCAAAACACGCCCCCACGACCAAAACACGCCCCCACGACCAAAACACGCCCCCACGACCAAAACACGCACCCACGACCAAAACACGCACCCACGACCAAAACACGCACCCACGACCAAAACACGCCCCCACGACCAAAACACGCGCCCACGACCAAAACACGCCCACGACCAAAACACACCCCCAAACGATCAAAACACACCCACACACACCCACACACACGACCAACACACCCACGACCAAAACACACCCAAAACACACCCACACACACGACCAAAACACACCCACACACACCCACGACCAAAACACACCCACACACACCCACGACCAAAACACACCCACACACACCCACGACCAAAACACACCCACACACACCCACGACCAAAACACACCCACACACCCCCAAACGACCAAAACACACCCAAACGACCAAAACACACACACCCACACACACGACCAAAACACACCCACACACGACCAAAACACACCCACACACACCCACGACCAAAACACACCCAAACGACCAAAACACACCCAAACGACCAAAACACACACACCCACACACACGACCAAAACACACCCACACACGACCAAAACACACCCACACACGACCAAAACACACCCACACACGACCAAAACACACCCACCCACACCCACGACCAAAACACACACACCCACACACACGACCAAAACACACACACCCACACACACGACCAAAACACACCCACCCACACACACGACAAAAACACACCCACCCACACACACGACCAAAACACACCCACCCACACACACGACCAAAACACACCCACCCACACACACGACCAAAACACACCCACCCACACACACGACCAAAACACACCCACCCACACACACGACCAAAACACGCCCACCCACACACACGACCAAAACACACCCACCCACACACACGACCAAAACACACCCACCCACACACACGACCAAAACACACCCACCCACACACACGACCAAAACACACCCACACACACACACGACCAAAACACACCCACATGACCAAAACACACCCACGACCAAAACACACCCACACACCCACACACATGACCAAAACACACACCCACACACACGACCAAAACACACACCCACACACACGACCAAAACACACCCACACACACGACCAAAACACACCCACACACACACACGACCAAAACACACCCACATGACCAAAACACACCCACGACCAAAACACACCCACACACCCACACACATGACCAAAACACACACCCACACACACGACCAAAACACACACCCACACACACGACCAAAACACACACCCACACACACGACCAAAACACACACCCACACACACGACCAAAACACACACACCCACACACACGACCAAAACACACACACCCACACACACGACCAAAACACACACCCACACACACGACCAAAACACACACACACCCACACACACGACCAAAACACACACACACCCACACACACGACCAAAACACACACACCCACACACACGACCAAAACACACACCCACACACACGACCAAAACACACACCCACACACACGACCAAAACACACACACGACCAAAACACACACACGACCAAAACACACACACGACCAAAACACACACCCACACACACGACCAAAATACACACACACACACACGACCAAAACACACACACACACACGACCAAAACACACACACACACAGACGACCAAAACACACACACACACACACGACCAAAACACACACACACACACAGACGACCAACACACCCACACACACCCCCACATGACCAAAACACACCCCCACACGACCAAAACACACCCCCACACGACCAAAACACACCCCCACACGACCAAAACACACACCCACACACACGACCAAAACACACACACGACCAAAACACACACCCACACACACGACCAAAACACACACCCACACACACGACCAAAATACACACACACACACACACGACCAAAACACACACACACACGACCAAAACACACACACACACACGACCAAAACACACACCCCCACACGACCAACACACACACACCCCCACACGACCAAAACACACCCCCACACGACCAAAACACACCCCCACACACGACCAAAACACACCCCCACACACGACCAAAACACACCCCCACACACGACCAAAACACACCCCCACACGACCAAAACACACCCCCACACGACCAAAACACACCCCCACACGACCAAAACACACCCCCACACGACCAAAACACACCCCCACACGACCAAAACACACCCCCACACGACCAAAACACACCCCCACACGACCAAAACACACACACACACACGACCAAAACACACACACACACACACGACCAAAACACACACACACACACGACCAAAACACACACACACACCAAAACACACACACATGACCAAAACACACACACACACACCAAAACACACACACACCCACGACCAAAACACACCCACACACACCCACGACCAAAACACACCCACACGACCAAAACACACCCACACACACCCACGACCAAAACACACCCACCCACGACCAAAACACACACCCACGACCAAAACACACCCACCCACGACCAAAACACACCCACACACACACCCACACCCACGACCAAAACACACCCACACACACACACAAAACACACCCACACACACGACCAAAACACACACACACACGACCAAAACACACACACACACACACACACACACGACCAAAACACACACGACCAAAACACACACACACACACGCCCCCACGACCAAAACACGCCCCCACGACCAAAACACGCCCCCACGAGCAAAACACACCCCCACGAGCAAAACACACCCACGACCAAAACACACCCACACACACCCACGACCAAAACACACACCCAAACGACCAAAACACAAACCCAAACGACCAAATCACACACCCAAACGACCAAAACACACACCCAAACGACCAAAACACACACCCAAACGACCAAAACACACACCCAAACGACCAAAACACACACCCAAACGACCAAAACACACACCCAAACGACCAAAACACACCCACACACACACACGACCAAAACACACCCACACACACACACGACCAAAACACACCCACACACACGACCAAAACACACCCACACACACCCACGACCAAAACACACCCACACACACCCACGACCAAAACACACCCAAACGACCAAAACACACCCAAACGACCAAAACACACCCAAACGACCAAAACACGACCAAAACACACCCACACACACACGACCAAAACACACCCACGACCAAAACACACCCACACACGACCAAAACACACCCACACACACCCACGACCAAAACACACCCACACACACCCACGACCAAAACACACCCAAACGACCAAAACACACCCAAACGACCAAAACACACCCAAACGACCAAAACACGACCAAAACACACCCACCCACACACACGACCAAAACACACCCACACACACGACCAAAACACACCCACACACACCCACGACCAAAACACACCCACACACACCCACGACCAAAACACACCCACGACCAAAACACACCCACACACACCCACGACCAAAACACACCCACGACCAAAACACACCCACACACACCCACGACCAAAACACACACCCAAACAACCAAAACACACCCAAACGACCAAAACACACCCAAACGACCAAAACACACCCAAACGACCAAAACACGACCAAAACACACACACCCACACACACGACCAAAACACACCCACACACACGACCAAAACACACCCACACACGACCAAAACACACCCACACACGACCAAAACACACCCACACACGACCAAAACACACCCACACACCCCCAAACGACCAAAACACACCCAAACGACCAAAACACACACCCAAACGACCAAAACACACACACACGACCAAAACACACACACCCACACACACACACGACCAACACACCCACACACACACGACCAAAACACACCCACACACGACCAAAACACACCCACACACACCCACGACCAAAACACACCCAAACGACCAAAACACACCCCCACACGACCAAAACACACCCCCACACGACCAAAACACACCCCCACACACACACACACCAAAACACACACACACGACCAAAACACACACACATACCCACACACACGACCAAAACACACACACACACCCACGACCAAAACACACCCACACGACCAAAACACACCCACACGACCAAAACACACCCACACGACCAAAACACACCCACACACACCCACGACCAAAACACACCCACACGACCAAAACACACCCACACACACCCACGACCAAAACACACCCACCCACAACCAAAACACACCCACCCACGACCAAAACACACACACCCACGACCAAAACACACACCCACACACACCCACGACCAAAACACACCCACCCACACACCCACGACCAAAACACACCCACCCACACACACGACCAAAACACACCCACACACACACACACACACACACGACCAAAACACATCCCACACACACACGACCAAAACACACATGCCCCCACACACGCCCCCACGACCAAAACACGCCCCCACGACCAAAACACGCCCCCACGACCAAAAAACGCCCCCACGACCAAAACACGCCCCCACGACCAAAACACGCCCACGACCAAAACACGCCCACGACCAAAACACACCCACGACCAAAACACACCCACGACCACGACCAAAACACACCCACGACCAAAACACACCCACACACACCCACGACCAAAACACACCCACGACCAAAACACACCCACGACCAAAACACACCCACGACCAAAACACACCCACACACACCCACGACCAAAACACACACCCAAACGACCAAAACACACCGAAACGACCAAAACACACCCAAACGACCAAAACACACCCAAACGACCAAAACACGACCAAAACACACACACGACCAAAACACACCCACACACACACGACCAAAACATACCCACACACGACCAAAACACACCCACACACGACCAAAACACACCCAAACGACCAAAACACACCCACACACACGACCAAAACACACCCACACACACGACCAAAACACACACACCCACACACACACACACGACCAAAACACACACACCCACACCCACACGACCAAAACACACCCACCCACACCCACGACCAAAACACACCCACACACACCCACACACGACCAAAACACACGACCAAAACACACCCACACACGACCAAAACACACCCACACACGACCAAAACACACGCACACACGACCAAAACACACACACGACCAAAACACACACACACACGACCAAAACACACACACGACCAAAACACACACACCCACACCCCCACACGACCAAAACACACCCCCACACGACCAAAACACACCCCCACACGACCAAAACACACCCCCACACGACCAAAACACACCCCCACACGACCAAAACACACCCCCACACGACCAAAACACACCCCCACACGACCAAAACACACCCCCACACGACCAAAACACACCCCCACACGACCAAAACACACCCACCCACGACCAAAACACACACACCCACACACCCACGACCAAAACACACACACCCACACACACACGACCAAAACACACACACCCACACACCCACGACCAAAACACACCCACACACCCACGACCAAAACACACCCACACCCACGACCAAAACACACCCACACCCACGACCAAAACACACCCACACCCACGACCAAAACACACCCACACCCACGACCAAAACACACCCACACCCAAAACACACCCACACCCAAAACACACCCACACACACGACCAAAACACACCCACACACGACCAAAACACACCCAAACGACCAAAACACACACACCCACACACACGACCAAAACACACACACCCACACACCCACGACCAAAACACACACACCCACACACACACACGACCAAAACACACACACCCACACACACGACCAAAACACACCCACACACGACCAAAACACACCCACACACGACCAAACGACCAAAACACACCCAAACGACCAAAACACACCCAAACGACCAAAACACACACACACGACCAAAACACACCCACCCACACACACGACCAAAACACACCCACCCACACACACGACCAAAACACACCCACCCACACACACGACCAAAACACACCCACACACACGACCAAAACACACCCACACACACACACACACACCCACGACCAAAACACACCCACACGCACACGACCAAAACACACCCACACGCACACGACCAAAACACACCCACACGCACACGACCAAAACACACCCACACGCACACGACCAAAACACACCCACACGCACACGACCAAAACACACCCACACGCACGACGACCAAAACACACCCACGACCAAAACACACCCACACGCACGACCAAAACACACCCACACGCACGACCAAAACACACCCACACACACACGACCAAAACACACCCACACACACACACGACCAAAACACACCCACACACACACACGACCAAAACACACACACCCATGACCAAAACACACCCACACACACGACCAAAACACACCCACCCCCCACACACGACCAAAACCCACCCCCCACACACGACCAAAACCCACCCCCCCACACACGACCAAAACCCACCCCCCCACACACGACCAAAACCCACCCCCCCACACACACGACCAACACACACCCACGACCAACACGACCAACACACACCCACGACCAACACACACCCACCCGACCAACACACACCCACCCGACCAACACACACCCACCCGACCAACACACACCCACCCGACCAAAACACACCCACCCGACCAAAACACACACACACACCCACCCACCCACACACGACCAAAACACACCCACCCCCACACACGACCAAAACCCACCCCCCCACACACGACCAAAACCCACCCCCCACACACACGACCAAACCCACCCCCCACACACACGACCAACACACACCCACCCACACACGACCAACACACACCCACGACCAACACCCACCCACGACCAACACACACCCACCCGACCAACACACACCCACCCGACCAAAACACACCCACCCGACCAAAACACACCCACCCGACCAAAACACACACACACACACACACACACACACACACACCCACCCCCCACACACGACCAAAACACACCCACCCACACACGACCTACACACACCCACGACCAACACACACACACACACACCCACCCACACCCCCCCGCACGACCAAAACAAACCCCCCCGCACGACCAAAACACACCCCCGCGCACGACCAAAACACACCCCCGCGCACGACCAAAACACACCCCCGCGCACGACCAAAACACACCCCCGCGCACGACCAAAACACACCCCCGCGCACGACCAAAACACACCCCGCGCACGACCAAAACACACCCCGCGCACGACCAAAACACACCCCCGCGCACGACCAAAACACACCCCGCGCACGACCAAAACACACCCCCGCGCACGACCAAAACACACCCCCGCGCACGACCAAAACACACCCCGCGCACGACCAAAACACACCCCCACGCACGACCAAAACACACCCCCACGCACGACCAAAACACACCCCCACGCACGACCAAAACACACCCCCACGCACGACCAAAACACACCCCCACGCACGACCAACACTACACACATACACTGGAGGAAAGTACTGGCTACTGAGTCCCTGCCCATTCGCACTACAGAATCACGTTAGAAAGTAGGTCAACTGCAGCAGGTATGTGCTCATGATAATGGTTCTCCTGATTCCAGTTGATGCAACACAAGATCAGTAAAATGCCATCCAATAAAAAAAATTGACCAACACTGGTCTTATTGAGGCAGATTTGTATCATAACATGTCCAGGGTGGTGGATTGCTAATCATTTTCTGAACGTTATTTGCGATGCCACACTAGGGACATGTATGATGAGATGAAATGTGAGGATCCACACATAATTAATTGATGACAGGCAGTGGTAGACTTGGACCGGAATAAGTGTCGGTACTCAGTTGGGGTTTCTGTACCTTTTATATTTAGATGCAGGAGCTCCACAACACTTTTGAGCTATAAGAGGAACAAGAGCTCAAGCAGTAGAACATTTGAGATGCCGGTAGTCAGCTCCGGTGAGCTCCTGCCCAAGTCAAGCACTGATGGGGTCAGGCCATGGAGTCATAACTACACTATTCCTTCGAAGATGTCCATGTGGGGCAGATACAGCTACTATGTAAATGAGAAGAAAAATATAACCTTAGCAGATATTGCATTTATGAAGCAAAACATCAGGTTCAATGTATCAAATTCCCCTCAGAAGAATGTCCAACAACTTGGTAAGACGTGCAGTTGAGTCGGGCTCAAGATGAAGAACCAACCAGTCTGTCATTCAGTGATTTACAAGCCAAAGCCATGCCAACCCTATGACTGATTAGTGTCGGCGACATTAAACTAGAACCGCCTACTAAACAAGCATTTGTTTCAGGTTTGATATCTTTCATAATTGACATGCGAATAGGTGTCATAGCCTTTAACCACCAAGCCAATGTTGGTTGCCTTGAATTGTAAAACTGGGGGCAAGGACAAGACAAATTCATCACAACAGATTTAAATGCCTTTGCTTTTATATAAATTTACATTTGGTCAGGGGGAAAATATATATGTATTTGAATTGGTGAATGATGTATTTTTGACGTGTAATTTGCTCACAAGAATACTGAAAAAGTATTGAACAAATGCAATAGAGAAGCCTATAGCAGCGCATATTCAAGAGGACTTTCGGGTGCATGGGGTAGACCAACACACCCACAGACAACTCTCATCCTTCTATTACTCCTCAATATGCAATTATTGCTGTTGAAACAAAGCCTTCAAATTGGCTCTCACTAGTCAGCAGATTATGGCTCTTTTCACACACCATTTTTCATTATTTTAAAGTTAATAGGGTACTCGATTGTTTTTGCTCCTAAGCCGCACACTGGTTCACATGAGAAATGATACACCCCCTTACGTCCAATTAGGCTGCATTTAGACAATTCCGATATGTTTTCAAATAATTGGTCTTTTAAACAAATCACAGATTCTTTCACATAATATATTGTTCAGAGCTGATCTGATCGGTCAAAAATATCAGAATTGGGCTGCCTGTCTAAACGCAGCCTAAGTAGCGTAGAACGCCTAAGAAGTAACACCATACATGAGAGCATGCTGCGAATTTCAATGTAAAGACAAACACGAGCCACACATGCCTCCCCACTCACCGCCCAAGAAAGACTTTTCCAGGCAACAGTATCTGTCTGTCAGTGAATAGCTATAATTATGTAGTCTATGGAGACATTCCTTCTCAAAAACGCAATGCAACAGCATTCCCTTTACTATGAGGTAACTAACACACAAGTCTTCTTTCCCGTTTTAAAACTATAGGTCCTTGCCCATGTTTGTTCAAATATAAAAACAAAACGGATATAAGGATGTTAGGAAAGGACGTGTGATGAAACATCGGTTAATTCAGCAATGACGTAGAGTGCCCAATTAGGCTCGAACTCTTCTGCTCAGCTTATTGAAGTATCCTATGCGCTTGTACTGTAGCACAGTAACTCGATGCATCCACACACCTAACACACAACCCTTGCCAACGACACAATATCCGCAGTTTTCCCACTTCGGTGTTGATCAACCCTTCAACTGGTTGAATTGGGCTACATAAAAACATATACACATATATATATAACTGTTGTATGCGCATCCAAGATAGCATACAAAACAACTACTTGTGAAGTGCAATAGGCTACACAGGTAAATAGACGGGTTACCAAAGCGCAACCAGTTGTTCGCCTAGTACAAGGGCTGTTTAGAAATCACAAGCTTCAAACTTGCAGTCAGACGCAAATTTTAAACAGACAAGACAAACTGTCAACATGGGAGCGAAAACACACACATTTGTCAACCCCCCAAAAACGTTTCTCATTCAAACAACGCACAAATTGATCTGGATAGGCCTACTTACAAATTCAAGTGATCCTTGGGTTAGATATCCATGCCATGATTAAATTCCAAAACTTAAGGACATTTTCACTCGTGACGGACTACTAGTGCGCTCACACGCCGGCTCCCTTCCTGTGAATGGAGAGGAATGCAGCTCGAGGCTTCCAGTGAGAAGCCAGCCTCGATGTGAGCAAGTAGCGCGTGGATATGCGCTGTCTTGTCCCAATACCTTGTATGGTCCACAGAGGGCGTCAGCGAGTCGGCTTGTGGCCACAGCATGTAATTGGCAAAACAATCTCACATTCTTGGTCTTTGATCTCGTTTCATAAAATGAGAGAGACATTTTCTCTGGGTGGAGCTGTGGAATGAATAAGGTTAGGCAATATGAATACCAAATTACCAGTCTACATTTTTCATTCATTTCATTTTTCACAGAGCATCTTAGATTACTGCACCTGTACATAGCCCACCTATAATTTAGCCCAAACAACTACCTCTTTCCTAACTGTATTTAATTTATTTATTTATTTTGCTCCTTTGCACCCCATTATTTGTATTTCTACTTTGCACATTCTTCCATTGCAAAACTACCATTCCAGTGTTTTACTTGCTATATTGTATTTACTTTGCCACCATGGCCTTTTTTTGCCCTTACCTCCCTTCTCACCTAATTTGCTCACATTGTATATAGACTTGTTTATACTGTATTATTGACTGTATGTTTGTTTTACTCCATGTGTAACTCTGTGTCGTTGTATCTGTCGAACTGCTTTGCTTTATCTTGGCCAGGTCGCAATTGTAAATGAGAACTTGTTCTCAACTTGCCTACCTGGTTAAATAGGTGAAATAAAAAAATAAAAATAAAAATTGTCAATAAGGTTGTTCAAATAGGGTTCATTACAGACCTGTCTATTGAAAATGTTCTTTAAGACAGTAGAAGTGACTTTAAAACCTGAAATGTTAATATTCATAAATAGTCTCACAGAATCTCAACATCTTACAAAGTGTGTATTGGGCACAGTTCCATGGGTCCCTCGGCAAGGAAGCTTTTGGGATAGCTGAGTTATTCCAACAACCACCTGGCTCTGCGTGTGTGCGCATGCGTGTAAGTGCATGTGTGTGTGCGTGTGTTTGGCTGTCATGATTTGGAGAGGTAGTAAACAGAGGATAAACAGAGGATAAACAGAGGATAAACAGAGGTAGTAAACAAAGGATAAACAGAGGATAAACAGAGGTAGTAAACAGAGGATAAACAGAGGATAAACAGAGGATAAACATAGGTAGTAAACAGAGGATAAACAGAGGTAGTAAACAAAGGATAAACAGAGGATAAACAGAGGTAGTAAACAGAGGATAAACAGAGGTAGTAAACAGAGGATAAACAAAGGATAAACAGAGGATAAACAGAGGTAGTAAACAGAGGTAGTAAACAGAGGTAGTAAACAGAGGATAAACAGAGGTAGTAAACAGAGGATAAACAGAGGTAGTAAACAGAGGATAAACAGAGGATAAACAGAGGATAAACAGAGGTAGTAAACAGAGGATAAACAGAGGTAGTAAACAGAGGATAAACAGAGGATAAACAGAGGTAGTAAACAGGGGATAAACAGAGGTAGTAAACAGAGGATAAACAGAGGATAAACAGAGGATAAACAGAGGTAGTAAACAGAGGATAAACAGAGGATAAACAGAGGATAAACAGAGGATAAACAGAGGTAGTAAACAGAGGATAAACAGGATAAACAGAGGATAAACAGAGGATAAACAGAGGATAAACAGAGGTAGTAAACAGAGGATAAACAGGATAAACAGAGGATAAACAGAGGATAAACAGAGGATAGACAGAGGATAAACAGAGGATAAACAGGATAAACAGAGGATAAACAGAGGATAAACAGAGGATAAACAGAGAAAGTAAACAGAGGATAAACAGAGGATAAACAGAGGTAGTAAACTGAGGATAAACAGAGGATAAACAGAGGTAGTAAACAGAGGATAAACAGAGGTAGTAAACAGAGGATAAACAGAGGTAGTAAACAGAGGATAAACAGAGGATAAACAGAGGATAAACAGAGGTAGTAAACAGAGGATAAACAGAGGATAAACAGAGGATAAACAGAGGATAAACAGAGGATAAACAGAGGTAGTAAACAGAGGATAAACAGAGGATAAACAGAGGTAGTAAACAGAGGATAAACAGAGGATAAACAGAGGTAGTAAACAGAGGATAAACAGAGGATAAACAGAGGTAGTAAACAGAGGATAAACAGAGGATAAACAGAGGTAGTAAACAGAGGATAAACAGAGGTAGTAAACAGAGGATAAACAGAGGATAAACAGAGGATAAACAGAGGTAGTAAACAGAGGTAGTAAACAGAGGATAAACAGAGGATAAACAGAGGATAAACAGAGGTAGTAAACAGAGGATAAACAGAGGTAGTAAACAGAGGATAAACAGAGGATAAACAGAGGTAGTAAACAGAGGATAAACAGAGGATAAACAGAGGTAGTAAACAGAGGATAAACAGAGGATAAACAGGATAAACAGAGGATAAACAGAGGATAAACAGAGGATAAACAGAGGTATAAACAGAGGATAAACAGAGGTAGTAAACAGAGGATAAACAGAGGTAGTAAACAGAGGATAAACAGAGGATAAACAGAGGTAGTAAACAGAGGATAAACAGAGGATAAACAGAGGATAAACAGAGGATAAACAGAGGTAGTAAACAGAGGATAAACAGGATAAACAGAGGATAAACAGAGGATAAACAGATGTAGTAAACAGAGGTAGTAAACAGAGGATAAACAGAGGATAAACAGAGGATAAACAGAGGTAGTAAACAGAGGATAAGCAGAGGTAGTAAACAGAGGATAAACAGAGGATAAACAGAGGATAAACAGAGGATAAACAGAGGTAGTAAACAGAGGATAAGCAGAGGTAGTAAACAGAGGATAAACAGAGGATAAACAGAGGATAAACAGAGGATAAACAGAGGTAGTAAACAGAGGATAAACAGAGGATAAACAGAGGATAAACAGAGGTAGTAAACAGAGGATAAACAGAGGATAAACAGAGGATAAACAGAGGATAAACAGAGGATAAACAGAGGTAGTAAACAGAGGATAAACAGAGGATAAACAGAGGTAGTAAACAGAGGATAAGCAGAGGTAGTAAACAGAGGATAAACAGAGGATAAACAGAGGATAAACAGAGGATAAACAGAGGTAGTAAACAGAGGACAAACAGAGGATAAACAGAGGATAAACAGAGGATAAACAGAGGTAGTAAACAGAGGATAAGCAGAGGTAGTAAACAGAGGATAAACAGAGGATAAACAGAGGATAAACAGAGGTAGTAAACAGAGGATAAACAGAGGATAAACAGAGGATAAAAACAGAGGATAAACAGAGGTAGTAAACAGAGGATAAACAGGTTTGAGAGGATAAACAGAGGTAGTAAACAGAGGATAAACAGAGGATAAACAGAGGATAAACAGAGGATAAACAGAGGATAAACAGAGGTAGTAAACAGAGGATAAACAGAGGATAAACAGAGGATAAACAGAGGTAGTAAACAGAGGATAAACAGAGGATAAACTGAGGATAAACAGAGGATAACAGAGGTAGTAAACAGAGGATAAACAGAGGATAAACAGAGGATAAACAGAGGATAAACAGAGGTAGTAAACAGAGGATAAACAGAGGTAGTAAACAGAGGTAGTAAACAGAGGATAAACAGAGGTAGTAAACAGAGGATAAACAGAGGATAAACAGAGGATAAACAGAGGTAGTAAACAGAGGATAAACAGAGGATAAACAGAGGATAAACAGAGGTAGTAAACAGAGGATAAACGAAGGATAAACAGAGGATAAACAGAGGATAAACAGTTTTTTATTTGTATTTGTTTTTAATCATTTAATATTAACGTGCTCAGGAAAAGAACAAGCAGTTACATTGGACACATGCAGTTGAAATATGTACTGACTGATCTGCAGTTGAAATATGTACTGACTGATCTGCAGTTGAAATATGTACTAACTGATCTGCAGTTGAAATATGTACTGACTGATCTGCAGTTGAAATATGTACTAACTGATCTGCAGTTGAAATATGTACTGACTGATCTGCAGTTGAAATATGTACTGACTGATCTGCAGTTGAAATATGTACTGACTGATCTGCAGTTGAAATATGTACTAACTGATCTGCAGTTGAAATATGTACTGACTGATCTGCAGTTGAAATATCTACTGACTGATCTGCAGTTGAAATATGTACTGACTGATCTGCAGTTGAAATATGTACTGACTGATCTGCAGTTGAAATATGTACTGACTGATCTGCAGTTGAAATATGTACTGACTGATCTGCAGTTGAAATATGTACTGACTGATCTGCAGTTGAAATATGTACTGACTGATCTGCACTTGAAATATGTACTGACTGATCTGCACTTGAAATATGTACTGACTGATCTGCACTTGAAATATGTACTGACTGATCTGCAGTTGAAATATGTACTGACTGATCTGCAGTTGAAATATGTACTGACTGATCTGCAGTTGAAATATGTACTAACTGATCTGCAGTTGAAATATGTACTGACTGATCTGCAGTTGAAATATGTACTGACTGATCTGCAGTTGAAATATGTACTGACTGATCTGCAGTTGAAATATGTACTGACTGATCTGCAGTTGAAATATGTACTGACTGATCTGCAGTTGAAATATGTACTGACTGATCTGCAGTTGAAATATGTACTGACTGATCTGCAGTTGAAATATGTACTGACTGATCTGCAGTTGAAATATGTACTGACTGATCTGCAGTTGAAATATGTACTGACTGATCTGCAGTTGAAATATGTACTGACTGATCTGCAGTTGAAATATGTACTGACTGATCTGCAGTTGAAATATGTACTGACTGATCTGCAGTTGAAATATGTACTGACTGATCTGCACTTGAAATATGTACTGACTGATCTGCAGTTGAAATATGTACTAACTGATCTGCAGTTGAAATATGTACTGACTGATCTGCAGTTGAAATATGTACTGACTGATCTGCAGTTGAAATATGTACTGACTGATCTGCAGTTGAAATATGTACTAACTGATCTGCAGTTGAAATATGTACTGACTGATCTGCAGTTGAAATATGTACTGACTGATCTGCAGTTGAAATATGTACTGACTGATCTGCAGTTGAAATATGTACTGACTGATCTGCAGTTGAAATATGTACTGACTGATCTGCAGTTGAAATATGTACTAACTGATCTGCAGTTGAAATATGTACTAACTGATCTGTTCGGGGGCACAACTTTGGTTTTAGAAGTGGGGGGGGACATAACTTGGTGGGGGTCCTGCCATTTTGGGGGGCATCTGAAGCTCATTTCCTGCATTCTACACAATCTACTATGACCCATGGCCCTTCTAGTTGTCTCTATTTAGAACATCAAAAGATAAGCAAAAATACCCCCAGTCATCAAGCTAGGTAAGAGATCATTATTAAATATGTTTAAGTGATTAATAAGACTGAACTAGATCAATGGTAATTCAATAATCAGTATTGTGTTGCACCTTCAACCAATAGCCTAACAAATGAACAACTCTTACAAATGAAGTACAAAGACATCATCTATAGCAAATGTCAGCCAGACCGCCCAGCCAGCCCGAGCCGCCTCTCTCCCCAACACAACTTCCTTCACATCCTTTTTTTGATATCTCAAGGGAAAGGTTTGGAAAAACAAAAGTTTAATAAAAACACACATACACATTAACACAGAGAGACAGTACACCCTTCATATAATTCATATCATAGGCCTAATAGTACTGTAGAGCTCTTTTTACTTGCACACAATATAGCTGGGTCACCTCGTCCTGCCCCTAGGGGTCCACGGCACTGCAGCACCCCAACCCAACACACCCCACTCAGCTTTTGGATCTTAGTGAAACTTGTATTATTGGTTTCAGGTGTGTTAGGCCAAGGCCAGAGTGACAACCAACAGGACAGCAGACCCATAGGGCCAGGGCTGAGGACTGAGGACTGAGCAGCCCTGAGGACTGAGCAGCCCAGCAGCTAGGCATTGCCTAAATAGTTATCTCCCCTGACCTGGGCATGTTTTCAATACAGACTCCTTTTGTTGTACAGTATTCCATATCAGGCATCCAGTGATACATAACTTTATATTTCTTCCATCCATTGTGGGAGGATAACCAATCTTCCAATAAATGGCAATGCATTTTTTTTAGCCATTATAAATGCTAGGTTACACAGTTTATTCTGATAGCAGTCTCCAGTATCAACATTTCCAAGCAAACAAAAACAGGGAAAAGGGAGAAGGTGTAGACATTTTGAGATAAAAGCACATACCCTCAGAATTCAGCCAACCACACCATTTAGAAATATGTCCCCTTTTGTGTTGTACACCTCTAATAGAAGAATTGCATTTCTGAGAGCCTGAAATTCAGTTTCATTGGCATATAGTACATTCTATGGATTGTCTTAAAATGCAGTGATTTGCATTTGAGATGATATTAACATGACTGGGCATTTAACATATCTGTATCCATTCATCATCAATAACATCTCCCAGCTCTTCCTTACATTTTTGTTTTACATATTTTGTGTCATCGAAAAATACTATATCAACTCTTGACACAGTTTGGTAATCAACTTTAGAGGGTTGTCAGACTGCCTTAAAATACTTTGAATCTTTGAAGCTTCTTGCTTGTCCAGTGTTTGCTGCACAGAGAGAATAAAGTGTTGTATCTGCAAAGGTTCTCCTCTGCGCTGTCACAGACTGGTCTTCCCTGGTTGCCTGACCCTGATGAGACACCCGTCACCACCTGCTAAAACATGAGGAGCATAGTGTTGTGTAGTGACTGTACACCATGACAGTGAAGCCTGTATAGCTGTTTATACCGTGTCAGTATGAAAGTAGGGAATAAGCTAGGGAAACTGACAGATCAATAAAGTTACATTGCTATACTGACTAATAAAAACTCACATTGTGCTGAAAAAACATCAGAATATTGGTCAAACACACACAAGAAACACACACACACCGATTAGCACTCTTATACAAGCACGCACTATACACAAATATCACACACACTTGAATAAACACACTCAAATGTGCATATACGGTAGACGCACTCAAACACATCTTGTGCAAAAACATTTACACACTAGACACGTGATCTTACATGCATTTCCAGTATGCATATTTACACCCAGTCGCTGCAGTTCTCCATCTTCATCAGATCAATTGGTCTCACCACAGGGGACACTATTTACTCTGCAGGGACACCTGTTACCCGAGGTGACACGTCACGCTAAGACCAACCAGCTAATGAGGATGTAATTGACTAATTGTTAGCTCATGTATCCACATAAGCCTGTCAGGTCATTTACACATTTCATTATGAGATTCATCCATACCAGATGAGGAAACAAGTCGCCCAGGAACTGCCAATGACGATTAGGACATTAAGCAAGTATTACATGGCAGACAGTTGATCAGATATGCTGTATGAACCTGTTGCTTGTGATTGATCACATATCACAAGGGGGCAGTAAATAAGTAAAGAACTCTTAACACTAGAAGTGCCGAGGCAGTCATTTTAACTGCATGTGAATTTAAAATAGATGTCTCCCCCGTGGTGAGATGAATTGAGATGAATTGATCTGATTACGATGGAGAGCTGCATCGAGTGTGTGTGAACAATGCACGTGTCTAGCGTAGTGCCATCTTTAAATTAATGTAGTTCTGTCCTTGAGCTGTTATTGTCTATTAATGTTCTGTATTATGTCATGTTTCATTTTTGTGTGGACCCCAGGAAGAGTAGCTGCTGCTTTCGCAACTTCTCATTTGGATCCTAATAAAACTAAAACATGTAAATATCTCTGCCCATTTCTTAAGTCATGCCTCCCTCCATCCTTGACTTTTCCTCATTAAGTCTATTTAACACGTTCATGTTGTTAGAATTTCGATATTTCAAACAGAATGTGTGTTATAAGCAGCTTTAAGAGGACCATAACATAGATGCAGGAAGTCAGGATACAAGCGCAGTGTGAGTTTAATGATAACGAACACAAAACAAGGGAAGCGTCTAACAAGGAAAAAAAACAGTGATAGCACACATGTAAAGACTTCAACACAGGAATGACCCATATCAATATTCAGACTATGGAGTCACTGCAGAAGAATTAAAAGGTTCTAAGGAACATCAGACCAACGTCCCCTAAACCCAGAATAAAGGGTTTAGGGGATGGGGAAGCACATCATAAAGAAGTGTTTTTGCCTTGTCATTATGGGGTATTGTGTGTTTGAGGATTGAGGAGTGGAAAAAGAACAGTACTACCTGATGACTGACAGAACAGACTGCTAGATAAATGGTAAGTAATCAAGGTAGTAATGAAGTCCAGGTGCGACTGACGATGGTTGCCAGGACCGGTGGTTAGTAAACCGGCAACATCGAGCGCGGGAGCGGGAGTAGACGTGACAAAGATATGTCATGTTTAGAATTCTTTTGATATGAGAGCACCAAAAAGTGACTTTTTGAAATCTTCCTACAGTCACTTGCAGGTAAGACATTTATATATAGTATCAGAAAAAAACAGAATCGGAGTTTTCCAAAACACTTAGCATTGCCAACATATTCCAAGAATAACCATTGTTCCATGCATGCATGGCTGCAGAATGCCTACATTAACATAAAGTCATGAAAATTCTTGCAAATATTTTTGGGGGGATATTCTAATGTTACTCAAGACCTTCATAAACACAACCAAAGGATACCTTTTCAATAGCATATATGAAATGCATTTATTAGACTGGTAGAATGTTATAGTCAAAATGACTGGTCATTGGCTCAAAGTGGGGTCCCTCAAGGCCCGGCTTTTCTCGTAACCCACTGGGCACATACTGGTTGAATCAATGTTTTTTCCACATCATTTCAATGTAATTACATTGAACCAACGTGGAATAGACATTGACTTTACATTTGTGACCAGAGGGAAGGTAATGTGAGTTAAGCATATCTTTCATATTCATGATTCATTCCAGAGTGCATTTCAGTTGTGGGAAGCTTTAAAACACTCAGGAGGCTTGTATCTTGGTAAACGGCATGCAACCCTATAGGCAGGGTTATTGGCTATGATTTAATGAGCATCTTCATATACCTCAATTATCAATTAACTATAAACACCACTGGGAATATCATCTATTATAAGCGGATCACCTGTCTGATCAAGAGCTATTCGGTAATGTTTTCCTCTCTGGAAACAATTGACTGACATTTGCTAAAAGGTGTATGTCATGTTTTCTAAGTGCTTTCCACTTCTGTTTAAAGCACAGACTACAATGGCAGAGGAACATTTTCACTTTGAATTCTAGATAACGTATCTTCTTCAAAGCTCTTCAAATGTATGTTTACATTATACCAGGTAGTATTTGTGTAATCAATCGCTCACTACCTTCGGGTGGGAGGTAAATGATGCTAAGCTACAGTACTTAGCGGCTCAGCTTACCCCTACTTTAAAGATGAAGGCACCTAGCTTTCTCATCTACAGACTGAAGTACCCAATTATTATTACAATCTGGGGGAAGCGAACAGAACCCAATTAGTGGCAAACAGTCTTTTTCGTTGTTCCTCTGCTGGAATCAAACTTTCTTCCTCAGCCTCTGAAGTCTCTGCCTTGATGTGTGCGATGTAGGGTAGCTGGAAAACAGCAGCTTTTGACTGAACTCAACACATTTAATTACGATCAAGATTACTGGAACTTGTGTTCCGACATCTCTTTGACACATTAGCGGTTTTATGTAGCTCCCAGGGATGTTCAATTTGGAGGACACTGGTGACAGAGAGACGACACTGGAGAGAGAGATGGGGGAAGAGGACGGACTCAGCCAACCTAAAAAGTTATAAAGCAAACCAAATGCAACAATATGGAGATATTATGTGATAAGATGTAAAAGCAACAGGAAAACATGATCTCCTGTGAAATAAATGTGACAACAATGTCAACTTGATGCCATGAAACTACACGTGCTCTTAGAAAAAAAGGGTTCCAAAAGGGTTCTTCAAACCTTCCCAAACCATTATAAGTAAAGAATGAAATGGTATGGGTTTTTAAAACAAATGGTGTGCTGTTCAGCTAAAACATGATCCCACCTGTGATTTGAACACAAAACCTCACAAAACCACAAAAAAACTCTTTCTGCTGCGCCACAAAGTCTGTAGCATTCTACTACACATTCAGTAACTACACTAGATATATGCACTTAGCAAAAGAGTGCCTTCTGCAGTGCTGCTTTAGTTATCAGTTAATATGACATTTCTCTCATTATTGATTTCATTTACAGTGCCTTCAGAAAGTACCTGAATTTACACCAAAATCCCTGAACTCATTATTTGTCCGTGCCAGTAAAATATTTTATGTGCTATAATTCAATCCAATACCTAATGGATTTTTAAAATTCAAAGAGTTTGGAGTAACTTCATCCATTCTCCAACTGTTGCATTTATTATAATAAAACATAAAAAACTTCTAACATTTTTGATGACCATTGCTACTGTAAGCCTTGTACCATCTTGTCCAATAACTAATAACACTAGTGTAACATTGGTGTTACTGTAGAAAAGCTGCACCTGTGAATTTGGTTGATTTTTCAAGAGAATGAAGGAGAACTACTATTGATAAATAATTATGAAAAGCATGGGTTTTACTGAGTGGACGTCACATTTTGGGTCTACTCAAACGTGGAGGGTTTAGGATAAAGAGTTCTCAACCAATAATGTCAGCAAATGTACAATGCTTGACCTGAGTGGAATGTCCATAGAAGAATGTGTGGTAGGCTAATAGAAGTGGAGAAGGAGGAATTTAACAACTGAGTAATACCACATCATGTGTTTCCCTTTGTTTTCTCCTCTGTGTGTGTGTGTGTGTGTCTGTAACGGTCGTCGTATGAAGAAGATGTGGACTAATGCGCAGCATGGTAAGTGTTCATGTTATCTTCATTTAAACTGAACACAAAACAAAATAATAAAGAGAATGAATGAAAAACTAAACAGTCCTGTCAGGTGCAGAAACACAAAACAACTACCCCCAAAACCCATGTGGGCAAGAGCTACCTAAGTATGGTTCTCAATCAGAGACAACGACAGACAGCTGTCCCTGATTGAGAACCATACCCGGCCAAAAACAAAGAAATACAAAAACATAGAAAAAAGAACATAGAACGCCCACCCTAGTCACACCCTTACCTAACCAAAATAGAGGATAAAATGCCTCTCTATGGCCAGGGCGTGACAGTACCTGACTCTAAAGGGGAGGGTCCGGGTGGGCCTTCTTACCGCGGCGGCTCGGGTGCGGGAAGTGGACCCCGCTCCACCTCAGTCTTGGCCCCAGACTGAAGACCCTCGTAGAGGGCGCCACTGGACTGAGGGGCACCCCTGGACTGAGGGCCGCCTCTGGACTGAGGGGCTGCGATTCTGTCAGCTCCGGAGTGAAGGGCGACTCTGGCAGCTCCGGAGTGAAGGGCGACCCTGTCAGCTCCGGAGTGAAGGGCGACCCTGTCAGCTCCGGAGTGAAGGGTGACTCTGGCAGCTCCGGAGTGAAGGGCGACTCTGGCAGCTCCGGAGTGAAGGGCGACTCTGGCAGCTCCTGACTGACGGGCGGCTCTGGCAGCTCCTGACTAACGGACGGCTCTGGCAGCTCCTGACTGACGGGCGGCTCTGGCAGCTCCTGACTGACGGGCGGCTCTGGCAGCTCCTGACTGACGGGCGGCTCTGGCAGCTCCTGACTGACGGGAGACCCTGTCAGCTCCGGAGTGAAGGGTGACTCTGGCAGCTCCGGAGTGAAGGGCCCGTCAGTCTGGCAGCACCTGACTGACGGGCGTCTCTGGCAGCTCCTGACTGACGGGCGTCTCTGGCAGCACCTGACTGACGGGCGTCTCTGGCAGCACCTGACTGACGGGCGTCTCTGGCAGCACCTGACTGACGGGCGTCTCTGGCAGCTCCTGACTGACGGGCGTCTCTGTTAACACCTGACTGACGGGCGTCTCTGGCAGCACCTGACTGACGGGCGTCTCTGGCAGCTCCTGACTGACGGGCGTCTCTGTTAACACCTGACTGACGGGCGTCTCTGGCAGCTCCTGACTGACGGGCGTCTCTGGCAGCTCCTGACTGACGGGCATCTCTGGCAGCTCCTGACTGACGGGCGGCTCTGGCAGCACCTGACTGACGGGCGTCTCTGGCAGCTGGTGACTGACGGGCGACTCTGGCAGCTCCTGACTGACGGGCGGCTCTGGCAGCTACTGACTGACGGGCGGCTCTGGCAGCTCCTGACTGACGTGCGGCTCTGGCGTCTCCGGACAGGAGGGAGACTCTGGAAGAGCCAGACACGCGGGAGAACCTGGAGGGAAGAGACGGAGAGACAGCCTGGTGGGTCCTGTGGGAGCCCCATGCACCAGAACGCACACCCTAGTCACACCCTGGCCTAACCAAAATAGAGAATAAAAAGCCTCTCTATGGCCAGGGCATGACAGTGTCGACAGACAGACACACGCACACACACACACAGACACACACGCACGCACACACACACACACACACACAAACACACACACACACACACACACACACATACAGGATCCTCACTAACAGTCCTCCGACATTAGCTCCCCAGTGAGCCAGAACAATTCAACACAACAAGCTTCTTTTATATATGTCAAAATGGTGACATTTAACCATTGTAGTTATAAGTCAATTGAGCTGAGATATTAGTTGTCACTGTGGGTCCTTCCGCTCCCCACTCTCCATCTCCGCCTCTCCCTGTGTGTCTCTCTATTGTTGCACACTCACACTCCTTCAATCTCTATCCTCCATCACTCTCTCTTTCTAGATGTCTTTGTCTACCCTTTGTCTCTCTTTCTCTCTCTGACAAGGCAAGGCACTACAGATGTAGGATCTTAATGTGAGCCAGTTTGCTACAGCAGGAAAATAACAATGTAGCAAAAAGAGATGAGAATTACCATGTGGGTTGTAATTCATGGATATTTTTAGGAAAAATCAAGTCTGAAATTCAAGTGGGAATTACGAACTTCAGAAGCCTTCAGAAGCCTTCTAAAACCTCAAATACACTACCAGTTTTAAATGTCATGCATTTCATGAAAGTTGTCCTGCAACAAGGTGATCAAATTAAGATCCTACACCTGTACAGTATGTGTCTCACTGTTACACCCACGAAGACTAAACACAGGAAAGTGATGTAAAATTGTGCTGCAGTACTATTGTCAGTGTGTGTATGTGTGTGTGTTTCTGTGAGTGTATGTGTGTGTTTCATGCATGCATGTGTATGAATGTTTAAACACAGACTAAATATGCTGAGAAGACACACCAATCCCTCAGTCTAACAAGGTACAGCAGACAGTGTACTCCACATAGTTCATTTGAGTTTAACAGACATTAAAATCCCTGAACACTGACTTACTGTAAGAAAACAACAACACCAACAGTCTACACAATCTCTACCGAGCCCAAAGCTATACAGCATTTTTCTTTTTTTCTAATGAAACTGGAAATAGTTCAGAGGGAAAGGAGAATCATTTGACTCTGCTTGTGTCCTTTGAGAAAGCGTACCGTGCTCTAGCGGTAAATTCACTGCGTCTTTGGGGGGTAAAAAGAAAGCGAGTACAAAAATAACAAGCTTCCTCGCTCCCCAGTCTACCTCACACAATTTAAAATGTTCTCTAGCTTCAGTGTCAAACTAGCTGTAGAGAATTGCTGTCTGTGCTTATTCAAAGCCCCCTCAGTGCTTTGAAAAACTACCCAATTCAATGAGGGAGAAAACAGACTGTCTATGCAGTACAGTCTCATTATAATATATCAAAATAGTGCCGTTTAACCATTGTAGTTATAAGTCAATTGAGCTGAGATATTAGTTGTCACTGTGGGTCCTTCCTCTCCCCACTCTCCATCTCCGCCTCTCCCTGTGTGTCTCTCTATTGTTGCACACTCACACTCCTTCAACCTCTATCCTCCATCACTCTCTCTTTTGAGATGTCTTTGTCTACCCTTTGTCTCTCTTTCTCTCTCCAACCACCTTTCAGTCTCTCGTTATCTCCTTCACTACTCACTTCTCCTACCTCTCCACATCTGTCTTTATTTCTCCCATTGTCTTTCTTGCAGAGACAAACAAATGCAGTCCTTGCTCGCTGACACACTCATTCAATGATGCTTGATCACTTTTGCCTTCCTTTTGTGATGTTCCTTAATTTCTCTTTCAAATACTTTCAGGTTAAATGTATAGTATTCATAGGTTGTACCACTCTACAGAAAAAGGCAAGTTTGTGCTAACACAGTCTACTAACAAAGTACACAATGCAGTGAACATATGCTATTGACTTGTTGGTCGGTCTACAAAGTGCAAAGGCCTACAGAATAACTAAGAAAGGCACTCAATGTAAGGATGTACTGTATGTATGTATATGTGTGTGTGTGTGTGTGCATACGCATGAATGTTTAAACACAGGCTAAATATGCTGAGAAGGCACACCTATCCCTCAGTCTAACATGGTACTGCAGACCGTGTACTCCACATAGTTAATTTAAATTTAACAAAGATTAAAATCGCTGAACACTGACTTACTGTAAGAAAACAACAGCAAGTCTACACAATCTCTACATAGCCCAAAGCTATACGTCACTTTCCTTTTTTTCAAAATTTTATTTCACCTTTATTTAACCAGGTAGGCCAGTTGAGAACAAGTTCTCATTTACAACTGTGACCTGGCCAAGGCAAAGCAAAGCAGTGTGACACAAACAACACATGGGATAAACAATCGTACAGTCAATAACACAATAGAAAAATCTGTATACAGTGTGTGGAAATGAAGTAAGGAGGTAAGTCAATAAATAGGCCAATAGTGGCAAAATAATGACAATTTAGCAATTTACACTGAAGTGATATACAGTTGAATACATTTAAACTCAAATACATTTAAAGTCAGTTTTTCACTATTCTGACATTTAATCCTAATAAAAAATTCCCTGTCTTAGGTCAGTTAGGATCACCACTTTATTTTAAGAATGTGAAATGTCAGAATAATAGTAGAGAGAATGATTTATTTCAGCTTTATTTCTTTCATCACATTCCCAGTGGGTCAGAAGATTACATACACTCAATTAGTATTTGGTAGCATTGCCTTTACATTGTTTAACATCGGTCAAACGTTTGGGGTTGCCTTCCACAAGCTTCCCACAACACAATTTGTCCCTTTCCTCCTGACAGAGCTGGTGTAACTGAGTCAGGTTTGTAGGCCTCCTTGCTTGCACATGTTTTTTCAGTTCTGCCCACAATTTTTCAGAGCTTTATGATGGCCACTCCAATAGCTTGACTTTGTTGTCCTTAAGCCATTTTGCCACAACTTTGGAAGTATGCTTGGGGTCATTGTCCATTTGGAAGACTCATGTGCGACCAAGCTTTAACTTCCTGACTGATGTCTTGAGATGTTGCTTCAATATATCCACATCATTTCCCTACCTCATGCCATCTATTTTGTATAGTGCAGCATTTACCCCCACAACATGATGCTGCCACCCCCGTGCTTCACGGTTGGGATGGTGTTCTTTGGCTTGCAAGCCTCCCCCTTTCTCCTCCTAACATAACAAAAAGTTAATCAAGGACAACAACCACCCGAGCCACTGCCTGTTCACCCCGCTATCATCAAAAGGCGAGGTCAGTACAGGTGCATCAAAGCTGGGACTGAGAGACTGAAAAACACCTTCTATCTCAAGGACATCAGACTGTTAAACAGCCATCACTAACATTGAGTGGCTGCTGCCAACATACTGACTCAAATCACTAGTCACTTTAGTAAACAATGCGACTTTATATAATGTTTACATACCCTACATTACTCATCTCACACTCACATTAACATCTGCTAACCATGTGTATGTGACCAATACAATTTGATTTGATCATTATGGTCAAACAGTTCTATTTTGTTTCATTAGACCAGAGGACATTTCTCCAAAATCCACAATCTTTGTCCTCATGTACAGTTGCAAACTGTAGTCTGGCTTTTTTATGGCGGTTTTGGAGCAGTGGCTTCTTCCTTGCTGAGTGGCCTTTCAGGTTATGTCGATATAGGACTCGTTTTACTGTGGATATAGATACTTTTGTACCCTGTTTCCTCCAGCATCTTCACAAGGTCCTTTGCTGTTGTTCTGGGATTGATTTGCACTTCTTGCACCAAAGTTTGTTCAACTCTAGGAGACAGAATGCGTCTCCTTCCTGAGCGGTATGACGGCTGCGTGGTCCCATGGTGTTTATACTTGTGTACTATTGTTTGTACAGATGAATGTGGTACCTTCAGGCATTTGGAAATAGCTTCCAAGGATGAACCAGAATTATGGAGGTCTACCATTTTTTTCTGAGGTCTTGGCTGATTTCTTTGGATTTTCCCATGATGTCAATCAAAGAGGCACTGATTTTGAAGTAGGCCTTGAAATACATCCACAGGCACACCTCCAATTATCAGCTTCTAAAGCCATGACATCATTTTCTGGAATTTTCCAAGCTGTTTAAAGGCACAGTGAACTTAGTGTATGTACACTTCTGACCCACTGGAATTGTGATACAGTGAATTGTAAGTGAAATAATCTGTCCGTAAACAATTGTTGGAAAAATTACTTGTGTCATGTACAAAGTAGGTGACCTAACCGACTTGCCAAAACTATAGTTTGATAACAAGAAATGTGTGGAGTGTTTTAATGACTCCAACATACGTGTATGTAAACTTACGACTTCAACTGTATGTGCAGATGAGGATGTGCAAGTAGAAGTACTGGTGTGCAAAAGAGCAGAAAAACAAAAACAAATATGGGGATGAGATAGGTAGTTGGTTGGAAGGGCTATTTACAGATGCGCTGTGTACAGCTGCAACAATCGGTTAGCTGCTCTGATAGCTGATGTTTAAAGTTAGTGAGGGAGATATATGTCCCCAACTTTAGTGATTTTTGCAATTTGTTCATTGGCAACAGAGGACTGGAAGGAAAGGCGGCCAATGGAGGTGTTGGCTTTGGGGATGACCAGTGAAATATACCTGCTGGAGCTCGCTGTGTGTGTGGGTGTTGCTATGGTGACCAGTGAGCTGAGATGTAATAAAACTGGAAATAGTTCAGAGGGAAAGGTTGAATCATTTGACTCTGCTTGTGTCCTTTGAGAGAGCGTACTGCACTCTAGCGGTAAATTCACTGTGTCTCTGGGGGGTAAAAAGAAAGTGAGTTCAAAAATAACAAGCTTCCTCGCTCCCCAGTCTACCTCACACAGTTTAACATGTTCTCTAGCTTCAGTGTCAACCTAGCTGCAGAGAATTGCTGTCCGTGCTTATTCGAAGCCCCCTCAGTGCTTTGAAACACTACCCAATTCAACGAGGGACAAAACAGAACATCTGGCTATGCAGTACAGTCTCATTACAATATGTCAAAATAGTGACATTGAACCATTGTAGTGATGTCACCTAAACTGACATAAGGGTGTGGGGTTGTGGTGAAAGGAAGTACATTATTGTGCTGATGTCAGCAACATTATGCTATACAAGCTATAGCATGTAGATACTGTAGCTCTGATCTTTGGCCTGTTTACACATGAGCCAGTGAATGTGAATTTACCATGTTGGTGTACAATATAAGCATAGATTGCATTTTGATTACTGATAGTGTTATTTTGTTTTCGTTCTGCCATTTCTTGTTTTAGTTTAGATTATGTAACAGATTACTTCACAGTTGGTAAGACAAGAATTTCTCTGCACCCGCTGTAACATCTGTGTACGTGACAAATAAACGTTGATGTCTGCCAAGCTAAAACTGATCCAAGGCCAGTGTCATTACAACAGCACCGCTATAACACCTAGCACATCTGGACTGTGATCAAGGAAATGTGAATCTGCTTACATGATCAATTATGACCTACATACATTATGATCATTGTTATGATTTGGATGATAATGCATTTGCACACACACTGAACTGAGTCTATTGCTATGGCCACAACGGCAATAATAGGCGATTACTATACCCTGTACTATCATAAAATACAATCTAGGTGGCATTTTCTTCACTTTCAAGCTGTCACTCAAGGACATTTTCAGTTAACAGGGGCCATAACGCTGCAGAAATGAAGTTGCTATGGCGGGGATGGGCAAGTGTCCCCTTGCGAGCCAGCAGAGAGAGAGAGAAGAGAGAGAGAATAGAAGAGATGGAGAGAGAAAAGTAGTAGAGGAAAAACGCCAGTTTTCATCAGTTATGAGCCGCATGCCACAGACGGGCAACATTTGAACAAACAAAAGCCAACAGTATTGTGGGTAAAAATAGAGCTGGAGGGCGGAGCTGACCCCAAATGGATGTCGCCAACTCCAACCGTGAAGACCAAGAGGGAGGCTACGTCGTTTTAATCTCGTTAGGTTAGATAAATGCCCAACTAAGGCCGCCCACAACGTGTGACCGCTCTGTGAAGCAGGTTAGCACATCTCTGTGAAAATACAAAACTTGGAACTAGAAGTAGAAGTGTTGTGACTAAAATTGCACAGATATCTGAACTGAACAGGTTTTAAAAACAAGAAAGGTGGTGGATTACATATCCCATAACTTAGCTATTATTAAGGAAAACGTCTAACACCTGCATTTCCTTGGTTGTCAAAACAAAACTGTCATGAACAGAGTGGTGTTCAATGGAACACAACATTACAGAACATTGTATGGTCTAGAACATATATGCCTCTGTCAGATAGAATAGGAAATCAAGTCAGCATTACAAGAGCATCTCTATCTGCAACACTCAGAACATTGCACCCTCCTGAACGGAACTCGGGCATCTAATAGTGTTGTGTATCTTTAAACATCCTCTATGTGCTCTTCGTGAGAAAAACCTTCTGCGCCACACCATCATCCCTCCCTGGAGAAGGGGAAGTCAGAAGACTTATTGGTGAAGACCGCAGGGCGCTTTAGAAACGGGAAGTGATGATGTTTCAGTACCATCACATTCAGTTCCCCCCTGAAGACATGGTTCTTCACTAGCAGAGCTCTGGAGCAGGATCCTATTTTTATAGACACTCGTAGCACCACACCACTACCGTAGCTACGACTAGTTGTGATATTGAGTAGTATACTGTAAATTAAATGTACATTTAAATATATATGACTAACCTGAATTTGAAGTTTAAACACCCTTTACAATACTCTTCCACTCTGAATCCAAATGATAGCCTGGCTACCGTTTTGGCACGGTGGTGAGTTTGGAGGATTCATTTGGGATGAAGTGAGGAGAAGCGAGTTTGATTTCCCCTGCGGTGGAGCTCCAGGCTGGAGAGAAGGGTGTTGAAGCTTGATTACCCCAGCCAGGGTGAGCCATGTGTGGGGAAGTAAAGTGCCAAAACCCTGCTTACCTGGTGCTCTTCCATGGAGCTCCGACACTCCGGACTGTGGGAATGAGTGAATCCCTTAATGACTCCCGGGATGGGAACATCGGATCAGCTTTCCTGGATGGTAAGGGGGTAGGATAGGGTGGTGTGAGAAGGGAAGGGAGAACTGGGTACCTCACCTTAACCCTGGGGCATTGTAATGATATCTACGGATGAAAAGTGTTCTTTTAAAACACACACACGGTCAAAACATACACACATCTACAGCCACACACACAAACCTCCCAGGTAGGTAAAGTGCTTCTACCCTTTTCCAACCCCCCTCTAACAGGCATAGATCTTGAGCCTGGAGGCCTTTCCGGTAGTGAGTGATTTCTCTAACTACGTCTCTGGGCCAGCGTGTGGCTATAAGCAGAGCTGTCAGAGTGGGAGGAACACACACATTTGGTTAACTCCCAGCAACGAAAACAGACACATTTCACACATTTGAGCAACTCAGGGGTGGCAGTGTGCCGACGGATGGAAAGGAAATGGCCGATAAAATCCTAATTTTTGTAATGAGTACGATGGGAGACAGAGTGCTGGTTTCAAGCGCAGGGCGCAGCAGGTGTTTATTAGTCAAGGACTACAGGAGGAGGCAGGTAGCTGGGTCCAGGGGCAGGCCGAAGGTCATACACAGGGACTCCAACAAGGTAACAGTACAGGCAGGGAAAAGGCTAGTAGCGTAGTCCAGGAGATCAGGCAAGAGATTGATGACAGGAAATCTGATAGGCAAAAGTGCAAGCAGGGGACATGCAAAAAGGCATTGTTAGTGAGGATGGCCAAAACTAGGCTCCACAGGCGGACTAATACAGCACTAACCAGCACTCCGAATAGACTGTGTGTCAAAACAAACAATCTCACAATGATGGGGTGCAAAGAACTGAACTAAATAGTGTGTGATAATGACATACAGGTGTGTGAACAGGTGATCAGAATTCAGGTGATTGGGATCTGGAGAGTGAACTGCGTTCAGGGCATCTAGGTGTTTGAGAGTGTGAGCTGGAAGGTGGGCTGGAAAGTGAGCTGCATTCAGGGGATCTATGTGTTTGAGAGTGTGAGCTGGAAGGTGGGCTGGAAAGTGAGCTGCATTCAGGGGATCTATGTGTTTGAGAGTGTGAGCTGGAAGCAGACGTTACACTTTTCACTTATTGCCAGGTCGTTTTTCTCTGTCTCAATGTTCACTGGTTGTGGAAATGTTTGCAATGGCACTAGAGATGATTCGCCTAAACAATCAGTCTACTGCTCTCTCTCTGTCTTTCTCTCTCTCTCCCACTCTCGTTCTCTCTCCCCCCTCCCTCTCTCCCCCCTCTCCCCCTTCCCTCTCTCTCGCTCCCCCTCCCCCTCTCTCCCTCCCTCTCTCTCTCTCCCCCTCTCTCCTTCCCCTCCCACTTTATTTAACTCTATCACTCTCTCTCCCTCTCTAAGGATAAAATACAGTCTTGTCTACTTGAAAAAACTGGGAATACGACCCAAGTATAACATTACTTTTTCAAAACTGCTGTACTACAACAACAATAGCAACAAAATCAAACTACTACTACTTCTGCTACTACTTCTACTACTACATACTTATTGATCTATCCCCTGTATGAGACAGATGTGGCCATGGTAGAGTGATCATTTGGGGAGAACCTGTTATTAAAGGTGTTACCTCAGCTGACTGCACACAGAGAGACACAGAGAGACACAGAGAGACAGAGAGACACAGAGACAGAGAGACACGGATAGACACAGAGACAGAGAGACACAGAGAGACACAGAGAGACACTGAGACAGAGAGACACAGAGACACGGAGAGACACAGAGACAGAGAGACACAGAGAGACACGGAGAGACACAGAGAGACACGGAGAGACACAGAGAGACACGGAGAGACACGGAGAGAGACACAGAGACACGGAGAGAGACACGGAGAGACACGGAGAGAGACACAGAGACACAGAGACACGGAGACACGGAGACACGGAGACACAGAGACACGGAGACACAGAGACACGGAGAGACACAAAGAGACACAGAGACAGAGAGACACAGAGAGACAGAGAGACACAGAGAGACACAGAGAGACACAGAGAGACACAGAGAATCACAGAGACAGAGAGACACGGAGAGACACAGAGAGACACAGAGAGACACAGAGAGACACAGAGAGACAGAGAGACACAGAGACACAGAGACACAGAGACACAGAGACACAGAGACACGGAGAGACACAGAGAGACACAGAGACAGAGAGACAGAGAGACACAGAGACACAGAGACAGAGAGACACAGAGACACAGAGAGACACGGAGAGAGACACAGAGAGACACGGAGAGAGACACAGAGACACAGAGACACAGAGACACAGAGACAGAGAGACACGGAGACAGAGAGACACGGAGAGACACAGAGACAGAGAGACACAGAGAGACACAGAGACAGAGAGACACAGAGACAGAGAGACACAGAGACAGAGAGACACAGACACAGAGAGACACAGAGAGACACGGAGAGAGACACAGAGACACAGAGACACAGAGACACAGAGACAGAGAGACACGGAGACAGAGAGACACAGAGACACAAAGAGACACAGAGACAGAGAGACACAGAGAGACACAGAGACAGAGAGACACAGAGAGACACAGAGAGACACAGAGAGACACAGAGAATCACAGAGAATCACAGAGACAGAGAGACACGGAGAGACACAGAGAGACACAGAGAGACACAGAGAGACACAGAGAGACACAGAGAGACACAGAGACAGAGAGACACGGAGAGACACAGAGACACGGAGAGACACAGAGAGACACAGAGAGACACAGACACAGAGAGACACAGACAGACACGGAGAGACACAGAGACAGAGAGACACAGAGAGACACAGAGACAGAGAGACACAGAGAGACACAGAGACAGAGAGACACAGAGAGACACGGAGAGACACGGAGAGACACGGAGAGACACGGAGAGACACAGAGACACGGAGAGACACAGAGACACAGAGACACAGAGAGACACAGAGACAGAGAGACACAGAGACAGAGAGACACAGAGACAGAGAGACACAGACACAGAGAGACACAGAGAGACACGGAGAGAGACACAGAGACACAGAGACACAGAGACACAGAGACAGAGAGACACGGAGACAGAGAGACACAGAGACACAAAGAGACACAGAGACAGAGAGACACAGAGAGACACAGAGACAGAGAGACACAGAGAGACACAGAGAGACACAGAGAGACACAGAGAATCACAGAGAATCACAGAGACAGAGAGACACGGAGAGACACAGAGAGACACAGAGAGACACAGAGAGACACAGAGAGACACAGAGAGACACAGAGAGACACAGAGACAGAGAGACACGGAGAGACACAGAGACACGGAGAGACACAGAGAGACACAGAGAGACACAGACACAGAGAGACACAGAGAGACACAGAGAGACACAGAGAGACACAGAGAGACACAGAGACAGAGAGACACAGAGAGACACAGAGACAGAGAGACACAGAGAGACACAGAGACAGAGAGACACAGAGAGACACAGAGACAGAGAGACACAGAGAGACACAGAGACAGAGAGACACAGAGAGACACAGAGACACAGAGACACAGAGAGACACAGAGACACAGAGAGACACAGAGAGACACAGAGACACAGAGACACAGAGAGACACAGAGAGACGGAGAGACACAGAGACACAGAGAGACACAGAGAGACACAGAGAGACACAGAGACACAGAGAGACACAGAGAGACACAGAGAGACACAGAGAGACACAGAGACACAGAGACACAGAGAGACACAGAGAGACACAGAGACAGAGAGACACAAAGAGACACAGAGAGCCACAGAGACAGAGAGACACAGAGACACAGAGACAGAGAGACACAGAGAGACACAGAGAGACACAGAGACACAGAGAGACACAGAGACACAGAGAGACACAGAGAGACACTGAGACAGAGAGACAGAGAGACACGGAGAGACACAGAGAGACACAGAGACAGAGAGACACGGAGAGACACAGAGACAGAGAGACACAGAGACACAGAGACAGAGAGACACGGAGAGACACAGAGAGACACAGAGAGACACAGAGAGACACAGAGAGAAACAGAGACAGAGAGACACAAAGAGACACAGAGAGCCACAGAGACAGAGAGACACAGAGACACAGAGACAGAGAGACACAGAGAGACACAGAGAGACACAGAGACACAGATAGACACAGAGAGACACAGAGACACAGAGAGACACAGAGAGACACTGAGACACAGAGAGACACGGAGAGACACAGAGACAGAGAGACACGGAGAGACACAGAGAGACACAGAGAGACACAGAGAGACACAGAGACAGAGAGACACGGAGAGACACAGAGACAGAGAGACACGGAGAGACACAGAGACAGAGAGACACAGAGACACAGAGACAGAGAGACACGGAGAGACACAGAGAGACACAGAGAGACACGGAGAGACACAGAGAGACACAGAGAGACACAGAGACACAGGGAGACACAGAGAGACACTGAGACAGAGAGACACAGAGAATCACAGAGAATCACAGAGACAGAGAGACACGGAGAGACACAGAGAGACACAGAGAGACACAGAGAGACACAGAGAGACACAGAGAGACACAGAGACAGAGAGACACGGAGAGACACAGAGACACGGAGAGACACAGAGAGACACAGAGAGACACAGACACAGAGAGACACAGACAGACACGGAGAGACACAGAGACAGAGAGACACAGAGAGACACAGAGACACAGAGAGACACAGAGAGACACTGAGACACAGAGAGACACAGAGAGACACTGAGACACAGAGAGACACGGAGAGACACAGAGACAGAGAGACACGGAGAGACACAGAGAGACACAGAGAGACACAGAGACAGAGAGACACGGAGAGACACAGAGACAGAGAGACACGGAGAGACACAGAGACAGAGAGACACAGAGACACAGAGACAGAGAGACACGGAGAGACACAGAGAGACACAGAGAGACATGGAGAGACACAGAGAGACACAGAGAGACACGGATAGCCACAGAGATAGAGAGACACAGAGAGAGACACACAGAGACACAGAGACAGAGAGACACAGAGAGACACGGAGAGACACTGAGACAGAGAGACACAGAGACACAGGGAGACACAGAGAGACACTGAGACAGAGAGACACAGAGACAGAGAGACACGGAGAGACACAGAGAGACACAGAGAGACACAGAGACAGAGAGACACGGAGAGACACAGAGACAGAGAGACACGGAGAGACACAGAGACAGAGAGACACGGAGAGACACAGAGACAGAGAGACACAGAGACACAGAGACAGAGAGACACGGAGAGACACAGAGAGACACAGAGAGACACAGAGAGACACAGAGACACGGAGAGACACGGAGAGACACAGAGAGACACAGAGACACAGGGAGACACAGAGAGACACAGAGAGACACTGAGACAGAGAGACACAGAGAATCACAGAGAATCACAGAGACAGAGAGACACGGAGAGACACAGAGAGACACAGAGAGACACAGAGAGACACAGAGAGACACAGAGACAGAAAGACACGGAGACACGGAGAGACACAGAGAGACACAGAGAGACACAGAGAGACACAGACACAGAGAGACACAGACAGACACGGAGAGACACAGAGACACAGACAGACACGGAGAGACACAGAGACAGAGAGACACAGAGAGACACAGAGACAGAGAGACACAGAGACAGAGAGACACAGAGAGACACGGAGAGACACGGAGAGACACAGAGACACAGAGACACAGAGACACAGAGACACAGAGAGACAGAGACACAGAGAGACACAGAGAGACACAGAGACACAGAGACACAGAGACACAGAGACACAGAGACAGAGACACACAGAGAGACACAGAGACACAGAGAGACACAGAGACACAGAGACACAGAGAGACACAGAGAGACACAGAGAGACACAGAGAGACACAGAGACACAGAGACACAGAGAGACACAGAGAGACGGAGAGACACAGAGACACAGAGAGACACAGAGAGACACAGAGAGACACAGAGAGACACAGAGACAGAGAGACACAAAGAGACACAGAGAGCCACAGAGACACAGAGACACAGAGAGACACAGAGAGACACAGAGACACAGAGTGACACAGAGAGACACAGAGACACAGAGAGACACAGAGAGACACTGAGACAGAGAGACACGGAGAGACACAGAGACAGAGAGACACGGAGAGACACAGAGAGACACAGAGAGACACAGAGACAGAGAGACACAGAGAGACACAGAGACAGAGAGACACAGAGACACAGAGACAGAGAGACACGGAGAGACACAGAGAGACACAGAGAGACACAGAGAGACACAGAGAGACACAGAGACACAGAGAGAAACAGAGACAGAGAGACACAAAGAGACACAGAGAGCCACAGAGACAGAGAGACACAGAGACACAGAGACAGAGAGACACAGAGAGACACAGAGAGACACAGAGAGACACAGAGAGAAACAGAGACAGAGAGAGAAAGACACAGAGAGCCACAGAGACAGAGAGACACAGAGACACAGAGACAGAGAGACACAGAGAGACACAGAGAGACACAGAGACACAGAGAGACACAGAGAGACACAGAGACACAGAGAGACACAGAGAGACACTGAGACACAGAGAGACATGGAGAGACACAGAGAGACACGGAGAGACACTGAGACAGAGAGACACGGAGAGACACAGAGACAGAGAGACACGGAGAGACACAGAGATACACAGAGACAGAGAGACACGGAGAGACACAGAGACACAGAGAGACACAGAGACAGAGAGAGACACAGAGAGACACAGAGAGACATGGAGAGACACAGAGAGACACAGAGAGACACGGATAGCCACAGAGATAGAGAGACACAGAGAGACACGGAGAGACACAGAGACACAGAGACAGAGAGACACAGAGAGACACGGAGAGACACTGAGACAGAGAGACACAGAGACAGAGAGACACGGAGAGACACAGAGACAGAGAGACACGGAGAGACACAGAGACAGAGAGACACGGAGAGACACAGAGAGCCACAGAGAGCCACAGAGAGCCACAGAGAGACTTGGAGAGACACAGAGAGACACGGAGAGACACAGAGACACAGAGACAGAGACACGGAGAGACACAGAGACACGGAGACACACAGAGACAGAGAGACACAGAGAGACACAGAGAAACAGAGACAGAGAGACACGGAGAGACACAGAGACACGGAGAGACACTGAGACAGAGAGACACGGAGAGACACAGAGACAGAGAGACACGGAGAGACACAGAGACAGAGAGACACGGAGAGACACAGAGATACACAGAGACAGAGAGACACGGAGAGACACAGAGACACAGAGAGACACAGAGACAGAGAGAGACACAGAGAGACACAGAGAGACACAGAGAGACACAGAGAGACACAGAGAGACACAGAGACAGAGACACAGAGAGACACAGAGAGACACAGAGACAGAGAGACACAAAGACACACAGAGAGCCACAGAGACAGAGAGACACAGAGACACAGAGAAACAGAGACAGAGAGACACGGAGAGACACAGAGAGACACGGAGAGACACTGAGACAGAGAGACACGGAGAGACACAGAGACAGAGAGACACGGAGAGACACAGAGATACACAGAGACAGAGAGACACGGAGAGACACAGAGACACAGAGAGACACAGAGACAGAGAGAGACACAGAGAGACACAGAGAGACATGGAGAGACACAGAGAGACACAGAGAGACACGGATAGCCACAGAGATAGAGAGACACAGAGAGACACGGAGAGACACAGAGACACAGAGACAGAGAGACACAGAGAGACACGGAGAGACACTGAGACAGAGAGACACAGAGACAGAGAGACACAGGAGAGACACAGAGACAGAGAGACACGGAGAGACACAGAGACAGAGAGACACAGAGACACAGAGAGCCACAGAGAGCCACAGAGAGCCACAGAGAGACTTGGAGAGACACAGAGAGACACGGAGAGACACAGAGAGACGGAGAGACACAGAGACACGGAGAGACACAGAGACACGGAGAGACACAGAGACAGAGAGACACAGAGAGACACAGAGACACAGAGACACGGAGAGACACAGAGAGACACAGAGAGACACAGAGAGACACAGAGAGACACAGAGAGACACAGAGAGACACAGAGAGACACAGAGAGACACAGAGAGACAGAGAGACACAGAGAGACACAGAGACAGAGAGACACAGAGACACAGAGACACAGAGACACAGAGCGACACGGAGAGACACAGAGAGACACAGAGAGACACAGAGAGACACAGAGAGACACAGAGAGACACAGAGAGACACGGAGAGACACAGAGAGACACAGAGACAGAGAGACACGGAGAGACACAGAGAGACAGAGAGACACAGAGAGACACAGAGACACAGAGACACAGAGAGACACAGAGAGACACAGAGACACAGAGTGACACAGAGAGACACAGAGACACAGAGAGACACAGAGAGACACTGAGAGACAGAGAGGAGAGACACAGAGACAGAGAGACACGGAGAGACACAGAGAGACACAGAGAGACACAGAGACAGAGAGACACAGAGAGACACAGAGACAGAGAGACACAGAGACACAGAGACAGAGAGACACGGAGAGACACAGAGAGACACAGAGAGACACAGAGAGACACAGAGAGACACAGAGAGACACAGAGAGAAACAGAGACAGAGAGACACAAAGAGACACAGAGAGCCACAGAGACAGAGAGACACAGAGACACAGAGACAGAGAGACACAGAGAGACACAGAGAGACACAGAGAGACACAGAGAGAAACAGAGACAGAGAGACACAAAGAGACACAGAGAGCCACAGAGACAGAGAGACACAGAGACACAGAGACAGAGAGACACAGAGAGACACAGAGAGACACAGAGACACAGAGAGACACAGAGAGACACAGAGACACAGAGAGACACAGAGAGACACTGAGACACAGAGAGACATGGAGAGACACAGAGAGACACGGAGAGACACTGAGACAGAGAGACACGGAGAGACACAGAGACAGAGAGACACGGAGAGACACAGAGATACACAGAGACAGAGAGACACGGAGAGACACAGAGACACAGAGAGACACAGAGACAGAGAGAGACACAGAGAGACACAGAGAGACATGGAGAGACACAGAGAGACACAGAGAGACACGGATAGCCACAGAGATAGAGAGACACAGAGAGACACGGAGAGACACAGAGACACAGAGACAGAGAGACACAGAGAGACACGGAGAGACACTGAGACAGAGAGACACAGAGACAGAGAGACACGGAGAGACACAGAGACAGAGAGACACGGAGAGACACAGAGACAGAGAGACACGGAGAGACACAGAGAGCCACAGAGAGCCACAGAGAGCCACAGAGAGACTTGGAGAGACACAGAGAGACACGGAGAGACACAGAGAGACACAGAGACAGAGAGACACGGAGAGACACAGAGACACGGAGAGACACAGAGACAGAGAGACACAGAGAGACACAGAGAAACAGAGACAGAGAGACACGGAGAGACACAGAGAGACACGGAGAGACACTGAGACAGAGAGACACGGAGAGACACAGAGACAGAGAGACACGGAGAGACACAGAGACAGAGAGACACGGAGAGACACAGAGATACACAGAGACAGAGAGACACGGAGAGACACAGAGACACAGAGAGACACAGAGACAGAGAGAGACACAGAGAGACACAGAGAGACACAGAGAGACACAGAGAGACACAGAGAGACACAGAGACAGAGACACAGAGAGACACAGAGAGACACAGAGACAGAGAGACACAAAGACACAGAGAGCCACAGAGACAGAGAGACACAGAGACACAGAGAAACAGAGACAGAGAGACACGGAGAGACACAGAGAGACACGGAGAGACACTGAGACAGAGAGACACGGAGAGACACAGAGACAGAGAGACACGGAGAGACACAGAGATACACAGAGACAGAGAGACACGGAGAGACACAGAGACACAGAGAGACACAGAGACAGAGAGAGACACAGAGAGACACAGAGAGACATGGAGAGACACAGAGAGACACAGAGAGACACGGATAGCCACAGAGATAGAGAGACACAGAGAGACACGGAGAGACACAGAGACACAGAGACAGAGAGACACAGAGAGACACGGAGAGACACTGAGACAGAGAGACACAGAGACAGAGAGACACGGAGAGACACAGAGACAGAGAGACACGGAGAGACACAGAGACAGAGAGACACGGAGAGACACAGAGAGCCACAGAGAGCCACAGAGAGCCACAGAGAGACTTGGAGAGACACAGAGAGACACGGAGAGACACAGAGAGACGGAGAGACACAGAGACACGGAGAGACACAGAGACACGGAGAGACACAGAGACAGAGAGACACAGAGAGACACAGAGAGACACAGAGACACGGAGAGACACAGAGAGACACAGAGAGACACAGAGAGACACAGAGAGACACAGAGAGACACAGAGAGACACAGAGAGACACAGAGAGACAGAGAGACACAGAGAGACACAGAGACAGAGAGACACAGAGACACAGAGACACAGAGACACAGAGCGACACGGAGAGACACAGAGAGACACAGAGAGACACAGAGAGACACAGAGAGACACAGAGAGACACAGAGACAGAGAGACGGAGAGACACAGAGACAGAGCGACACGGAGAGACACAGAGAGACACAGAGAGACACAGAGAGACACAGAGAGACACGGAGAGACACGGAGAGACACAGAGACAGAGAGACACGGAGAGACACAGAGACAGAGAGACACAAAGAGACACAGAGACAGAGAGACACAGAGACAGAGAGACAGAGAGACAGAGAGACAGAGAGACAGAGAGACACGGAGAGACACTGAGACAGAGAGACACAGAGACAGAGAGACACGGAGAGACACAGAGAGACACGGAGAGACAGAGACACAGAGAGACACGGAGAGACACAGAGGCAGAGAGACACGGAGAGACACAGAGACAGAGAGACACGGAGAGACACAGAGATGCACAGAGACAGAGAGACACGGAGAGACACGTAGAGACACAGAGACAGAGAGACACAGAGAGACACAGAGACAGAGAGACACAGAGAGACACGGAGAGACACGGAGAGACACGGAGATACGCAGAGACAGAGAGACACGGAGAGACACGTAGAGACACAGAGACAGAGAGACACAGAGAGACACAGAGAGACACGGAGAGACAGAGACACAGAGAGACACGGAGAGACACAGAGGCAGAGAGACACGGAGAGACACAGAGACAGAGAGACACGGAGAGACACAGAGATGCACAGAGACAGAGAGACACGGAGAGACACAGAGACAGAGAGACACAGAGAGACACAGAGACAGAGAGACACAGAGAGACACGGAGAGACACGGAGAGACACGGAGATACGCAGAGACAGAGAGACACGGAGAGACACGTAGAGACACAGAGACAGAGAGACACAGAGAGACACAGAGAGACACGGAGAGACAGAGACACAGAGAGACACGGAGAGACACAGAGGCAGAGAGACACGGAGAGACACAGAGACAGAGAGACACGGAGAGACACAGAGATGCACAGAGACAGAGAGACACGGAGAGACACGTAGAGACACAGAGACAGAGAGACACAGAGAGACACAGAGACAGAGAGACACAGAGAGACACGGAGATACGCAGAGACAGAGAGACACGGAGAGACACGTAGAGACACAGAGACAGAGAGACACAGAGAGACACAGAGAGACACGGAGAGCCACAGAGATAGAGAGACACAGAGAGACACGGAGAGACACAGAGATAGAGAGACACAGAGAGACACAGAGAGACACGGAGACACGGAGAGACACAGAGAGACACAGAGACAGAGAGACACGGAGAGACACGTAGAGACACAGAGACAGAGAGACACAGAGAGACACAGAGACAGAGAGACACAGAGAGACACGGAGAGACACGGAGAGACACGGAGATACGCAGAGACAGAGAGACACGGAGAGACACAGAGAGACACAGAGAGACACAGAGAGACACAGAGAGACACAGAGACACAGAGACACAGAGACACAGAGACACAGAGACACAGAGAGACACGGAGAGACACGGAGAGACACAGAGAGACACAGAGAGACACAGAGACACAGAGACACAGAGACACAGAGAGACACAGAGAGACACAGAGAGACACTGAGACAGAGAGACACGGAGAGACACAGAGACAGAGAGACACGGAGAGACACAGAGACAGAGAGACACAAAGAGACACAGAGACAGAGAGACACAGAGACAGAGAGACAGAGAGACAGAGAGACACGGAGAGACACGGAGAGACACTGAGACAGAGAGACACAGAGACAGAGAGACACAGAGACAGAGAGACACGGAGAGACACAGAGAGACACAGAGACAGAGACACAGAGAGACACGGAGAGACACAGAGGCAGAGAGACACGGAGAGACACAGAGACAGAGAGACACGGAGAGACACAGAGATACACAGAGACAGAGAGACACGGAGAGACACGTAGAGACACAGAGACAGAGAGACACAGAGAGACACAGAGACAGAGAGACACAGAGAGACACGGAGAGACACGGAGAGACACGGAGAGACACGGAGAGACACGGAGATACGCAGAGACAGAGAGACACGGAGAGACACGTAGAGACACAGAGAGACACAGAGAGACACGGAGAGCCACAGAGATAGAGAGACACAGAGAGACACGGAGAGACACAGAGATAGAGAGACACAGAGAGACACGGAGAGACACAGAGACACAGAGACACAGAGACGGAGAGACACAGAGAGACACGGAGAGACACGGAGAGACACGGAGAGACACGGAGAGACACTGAGACACAGAGAGACACAGAGAGACACAGAGAGACAGAGAGACACAAAGACAGAGACACAGAGAGACAGAGACACAGAGAGACACAAAGAGACACAGAGAGCCACAGAGACAGAGAGACACAGAGAGACACAGACACGGAGAGACACAGAGAGACACGGAGAGACACGGAGGCAGAGAGACACGGAGAGACACAGAGACAGAGAGACACAGAGAGACACAGAGATACACAGAGACAGAGAGACACGGAGAGACACAGAGAGACACGGAGAGACACGGAGAGACACAGAGAGACACAGAGAAACACAGAGAGACACAGAGACAGAGAGACGGAGAGACACAGAGACAGAGAGACACAGAGCGACACGGAGAGACACAGAGAGACACAGAGAGACACAGAGAGACACAGAGAGACACAGAGAGACACGGAGAGACACAGAGACAGAGAGACACAAAGAGACACAGAGACAGAGAGACAGAGAGACAGAGAGACAGAGAGACAGAGAGACAGAGAGACAGAGAGACAGAGAGACGGAGAGACACTGAGACAGAGAGACACAGAGACAGAGAGACACAGAGACAGAGAGACACGGAGAGACACAGAGAGACACGGAGAGACAGAGACACAGAGAGACACGGAGAGACACAGAGGCAGAGAGACACGGAGAGACACAGAGACAGAGAGACACGGAGAGACACAGAGATGCACAGAGACAGAGAGACACGGAGAGACACGTAGAGACACAGAGACAGAGAGACACAGAGAGACACAGAGACAGAGAGACACAGAGAGACACGGAGAGACACGGAGAGACACGGAGATACGCAGAGACAGAGAGACACGGAGAGACACGTAGAGACACAGAGACAGAGAGACACAGAGAGACACAGAGAGACACGGAGAGACAGAGACACAGAGAGACACGGAGAGACACAGAGAGACACGGAGAGACACGGAGAGACACTGAGACACAGAGAGACACAGAGAGACACAGAGAGACAGAGAGACACAAAGACAGAGACACAGAGAGACAGAGACACAGAGAGACACAAAGAGACACAGAGAGCCACAGAGACAGAGAGACACAGAGAGACACAGACACGGAGAGACACAGAGAGACACGGAGAGACACGGAGGCAGAGAGACACGGAGAGACACAGAGACAGAGAGACACAGAGAGACACAGAGATACACAGAGACAGAGAGACACGGAGAGACACAGAGAGACACGGAGAGACACGGAGAGACACAGAGAGACACAGAGAAACACAGAGAGACACAGAGACAGAGAGACGGAGAGACACAGAGACAGAGAGACACAGAGCGACACGGAGAGACACAGAGAGACACAGAGAGACACAGAGAGACACAGAGAGACACGGAGAGACACAGAGACAGAGAGACACGGAGAGACACAGAGACAGAGAGACACAAAGAGACACAGAGACAGAGAGACACAGAGACAGAGAGACAGAGAGACAGAGAGACAGAGAGACACTGAGACAGAGAGACACAGAGACAGAGAGACACAGAGACAGAGAGACACGGAGAGACACAGAGAGACACGGAGAGACAGAGACACAGAGAGACACGGAGAGACACAGAGGCAGAGAGACACGGAGAGACACAGAGACAGAGAGACACGGAGAGACACAGAGATGCACAGAGACAGAGAGACACGGAGAGACACGTAGAGACACAGAGACAGAGAGACACAGAGAGACACAGAGACAGAGAGACACAGAGAGACACGGAGAGACACGGAGAGACACGGAGATACGCAGAGACAGAGAGACACGGAGAGACACGTAGAGACACAGAGACAGAGAGACACAGAGACACAGAGAGACACGGAGAGACAGAGACACAGAGAGACACGGAGAGACACAGAGGCAGAGAGACACGGAGAGACACAGAGACAGAGAGACACGGAGAGACACAGAGATGCACAGAGACAGAGAGACACGGAGAGACACGTAGAGACACAGAGACAGAGAGACACAGAGAGACACAGAGACAGAGAGACACAGAGAGACACGGAGAGACACGGAGAGACACAGAGATACGCAGAGACAGAGAGACACGGAGAGACACGTAGAGACACAGAGACAGAGAGACACAGAGAGACACAGAGAGACACGGAGAGCCACAGAGATAGAGAGACACAGAGAGACACGGAGAGACACAGAGATAGAGAGACACAGAGAGACACGGAGAGACACAGAGACACAGAGACACAGAGACAGAGAGACACGGAGAGACACAGAGAGACACAGAGAGACACAGAGAGACACGGAGACAGAGAGACACGGAGAGACACAGAGAGACACAGAGACAGAGAGACACAAAGAGACACAGAGAGCCACAGAGACAGAGAGACACAGAGACACAGAGACACAGAGACAGAGAGACACGGAGAGACACAGAGAGACACAGAGAGACACAGAGAGACACAGAGACACAGAGAGACACAGAGAGACACAGAGACACAGAGAGACACAGAGAGACACAGAGAGACACAGAGAGACACAGAGACAGAGAGACACAAAGAGACACAGAGAGCCACAGAGACAGAGAGACACAGAGACACAGAGACACAGAGACAGAGAGACACGGAGAGACACAGAGACACAGAGAGACACAGAGAGACACGGAGAGACACTGAGACAGAGAGACACGGAGAGACACGGAGAGACACAGAGATACACAGAGACAGAGAGACACGGAGAGACACAGAGACACAGAGACAGAGAGAGACACAGAGAGACTCAGAGAGACACAGAGAGACACGGAGAGACACAGAGAGACACAGAGAGACACAGAGAGACACAGAGAGACACAGAGAGACACAGAGAGACACGGATAGCCACAGAGATAGAGAGACACAGAGAGACACGGAGAGACACAGAGACACAGAGACAGAGAGACACAGAGAGACACGGAGAGACACTGAGACAGAGAGACACAGAGACAGAGAGACACGGAGAGACAGAGAGACACGGAGAGACACAGAGACAGAGAGACACAGAGAGACACAGAGACAGAGAGACACGGAGAGACACAGAGACACAGAGAGACACAGAGAGACACAGAGAGACAGAGACACAGAGAGACACAGAGAGACACAGAGAGACACAGAGAGACACAGAGAGACACAGAGAGACACAGAGAGACAGAGAGACACAGAGACACAGAGACACAGAGACACAGAGACACAGAGACACGGAGAGACACGGAGGCAGAGAGACACGGAGAGACACAGAGACAGAGAGACACAGAGAGACACAGAGATACACAGAGACAGAGAGACACGGAGAGACACAGAGAGACACGGAGAGACACGGAGAGACACAGAGAGACACAGAGAAACACGGAGAGCCACAGAGAGACACGGAGAGCCACAGAGATAGAGAGACAGAGAGACACGGAGAGACAAAGAGAGACACAGAGAGACACAGAGAGACACAGAGAGACACAGAGAGACACAGAGAGACACAGAGATAGAGAGACACAGAGAGACACGGAGAGACACAGAGACACAGAGACAGAGAGACACAGAGAGACACGGAGAGACACAGAGAGACACAGAGAGACACAGAGAGACATGGAGAGACACTGAGACAGAGAGACACGGTGAGACACAGAGACAGAGAGACACGGTGAGACACAGAGACAGAGAGACACAGAGATACACAGAGACAGAGAGACACAGAGAGACACAGAGAGACACAGAGAGACACAGAGAGCCACAGAGACAGAGAGACACAAAGACAGAGACACAGAGAGACAGAGACACAGAGACAGAGAGACACAGAGAGACACTGAGACAGAGAGACACAAAGACAGAGACACAGAGAGACAGAGACACAGAGAGACACAAAGAGACACAGAGAGCCACAGAGACAGAGAGACACAGAGACAGAGAGACACAGAGACAGAGAGACACAGAGGGACACAGAGAGACACAGAGAGACACGGAGAGACACTGAGACAGAGAGACACAGAGACAGAGAGACACGGAGAGACACTGAGATAGAGAGACACGGTGAGACACAGAGACAGAGAGACACAGAGATACACAGAGACAGAGAGACACAGAGAGACACAGAGAGACACAGAGAGCCACAGAGACAGAGAGACAAAGACAGAGACACAGAGAGACAGAGACACAGAGAGACACTGAGACAGAGAGACACAAAGACAGAGACACAGAGAGACAGAGACACAGAGAGACACAAAGAGACACAGAGAGCCACAGAGACAGAGAGACACAGAGACAGAGAGACACAGAGACAGAGAGACACAGAGAGACACAGAGAGACACGGAGAGACACTGAGACAGAGAGACACAGAGACACAGAGACACGGAGAGACACAGAGAGACACAGAGACAGAGAGACACAGAGAGACACAGAGAGACACGGAGAGACACAGAGGCAGAGAGACACGGAGAGACACAGAGACAGAGAGACACAGAGAGACACAGAGATACACAGAGACAGAGAGACACGGAGAGACACAGAGAGACACAGAGATATAGAGACACAGAGAGACACGGAGAGACACGGAGAGACACTGAGACAGAGAGACACAGAGACACAGAGACAGAGAGACACGGAGAGACACTGAGACAGAGAGACACAAAGACAGAGACACAGAGAGACAGAGACACAGAGAGACACAAAGAGACACAGAGAGCCACAGAGACAGAGAGACACAGAGACACGGAGAGAGACTGAGACAGAGAGACACAGAGACACAGAGACACGGAGAGACACAGAGAGACACAGAGACAGAGAGACACAGAGAGACACAGAGAGACACAGAGAGACACAGAGAGACACGGAGAGACACAGAGGCAGAGAGACACGGAGAGACACAGAGACAGAGAGACACAGAGAGACACAGAGATTACACAGAGACAGAGAGACACGGAGAGACACAGAGAGACACAGAGATAGAGAGACACAGAGAGACACGGAGAGACACAGAGACACAGAGACAGAGAGACACGGAGAGACACAGAGAGACACGGAGAGACACAGAGAGACACAGAGAGACACAGAGAGACACAGAGAGACACAGAGAGACACAGAGAGACAAGGAGAGACACTGAGACAGAGAGACACAGAGACAGAGAGACACGGAGAGACACTGAGAATGAGAGACACGGTGAGACACAGAGACAGAGATACACAGACACAGAGAGACACAGAGAGACACAGAGAGACACAGAGAGACACAGAGAGCCACAGAGACAGAGAGACACAAAGACAGAGACACAGAGAGACAGAGACACATAGACATAGAGACACAGAGACACTGAGACAGAGAGACACAAAGACAGAGACACAGAGAGACAGAGACACAGAGAGACACAAAGAGACACAGAGAGCCACAGAGACAGAGAGACACAGAGAGACACGGAGAGACACAGAGAGACACAGAGAGACACGGAGAGACACTGAGACAGAGAGACACAGAGACACAGAGACACAGAGACAGAGAGACACACAGAGAGACACAGAGAGACACGGAGAGACACGGAGAGCCACAGAGATAGAGAGACACAGAGAGACACGGAGAGACACAGAGACGGAGAGACACAGAGAGACACGGAGAGACACAGAGAGACACAGAGAGACACAGAGAGACACAGAGAGACACTGAGACAGAGAGACACAGAGACAGAGAGACACGGAGAGACACAGAGACAGAGAGACACAGAGAGACACAGAGAGACACTGAGACAGAGAGACACGGAGAGACACTGGAGAGACACAGAGAGACACAGAGAGACACAGACACAGAGAGACACAGAGAGACTCGGAGAGACACAGAGAGACACAGAGAGAAACGGAGAGACACAGAGAGACACAGAGAGACACAGAGAGACACAGAGACAGAGAGACACGGAAAGACACTGAGAGACACAGAGAGACACAGAGAGCGAGAGAGTGAGAGACAGAACAGGTGCGACACACCCTGCACTTCCAGCCTGGAGTGTGTGAGATGAGTGAATGTGTCAGCTTGAGTGAGCTTTTGGAGGGAGTGAGTGTTGGAGTGGGTCTGAAGATTCAAGTGAGTGTATGTGTCCACTGAAGACTTTTGTGCACATCTGTGAGAGTGTTTGCACTGGATTTATTGGGTAAGTTTGGGTAAGTTAGGAAGAGTTAATGCTACTGTAAGTGCCAGTGTTGACTTAATGTGACTGTTTTGATGCTGCAATTTGAGGGCTGGCTTGTGTGTGTGTCTGTTTTGTGTGTGGGTGCATGTCAGCCAGATAGTCAAACAAGCAGCCAGCCAGCCAGCCAGTCACAACACTAAAGAGAAACTGTGCCTGAACCAGATCAAAATAATGATTTGAAGCAGAGCTGCGGAGGGTCACTGAAGGTGACTTCAACTAAACTGGGACATGTAGATGTCAGGGGGACTGTCTGAAGGCATTTAGTGTTTCAACAAGATGACTCAGCAGCCTTAGGGCTTAGAACCGTTAGCAGTTAGCGTTAGCTAGTCACATCTAAATGGCTGACTGATGGCACGTCCCCACATCCCACCTGAACTAACTGCAATCCACAGACAGCCTAGGCACAGATATGGAAACAGACACCGACATACACAGACAAGGACACAGACAGAAACACCTAAAGACAAGGTCCATAGTAAAAATCCCGTTTGAGACAACAGTTATAGAGAACGTGAGAAAAGACAGAGCTACTGACACAGACACACTCCACATGCAGGAATACAGACTACAGATGCAAAAACAGGCAAAAGACAGAGGAAACAGACAGATCCAGGCAGACGCCCTCAAACACGCACAGCCATAGCCACAGCAACACAGCATGGGAGCCAGAGTCCTACCCCAACACCAAGCACGGCAGATGGGTGCACCATCCATGCACAACACATTCATACATGAATGCGTGTCCACACACAAACATGTGCACGTGCGCACACACACACACAGACACACCAGAAGCCATTGCTAACACTCCACAGACCCACGGTCTGGAAGAATTTGGCCTTGTTTACACCCTTGAGTAAGGTGGAGTATGTGTGTGTGTGTTCCTCCTGAACTGGGTCACATGAAGTCGCAGAATGGAAGCCTTTTATGGTGTGCCTCTGTGCGTCAATCCAGGCACCAAGCAGAGTCAGAGTGACTCTAGCTTGTAGCCTGACAAAACGACAGATACCATATCACACTATAAATTGCGTAAGTTGCATGATGTATGTATTATATGAAGTGTGCTATCAGGGTACATCTTCCTCAAGCATCCTCAGCGGTCAGCCCAGTCAGAGTGAATGCTTCATCATCACCTCCTCGTCAGCGGCCAGCCCAGTCAGAGTGAATGCTTCATCATCACCTCCTCGTCAGCAGCCAGCCCAGTCAGAGTGAATGCTTCATCATCACCTCCTCGTCAGCAGCCAGCCCAGTCAGAGTGAATGCTTCATCATCACCTCCTCGTCAGCAGCCAGCCCAGTCAGAGTGAATGCTTCATCATCACCTCCTCGTCAGCAGCCAGCCCAGTCAGAGTGAATGCTTCATCATCACCTCCTCGTCAGCAGCCAGCCCAGTTGACGTCACTGGTCTTCCAGCCATCATTGATCCATTTTTCATTTTCCATTGGTTTTGTCTTGTCTTCCTACACACCTGTTTTCAATCCCATTCATTCCCTGTTGTGTATTTAACCCTCTGTTTCCCCTCATGTCTTGTTTTATGTTTGTTTTATGTTCAGTATACGTGTTTTGTATTTGGTGCACGACGGGTCCTCGTACCCACTTTGTTTCATTGTATTTCATGGTTTTGGAGTTATGTGTTTTAAGTTATTAAACTACTCCATTCCTCCAAGTTTTGATTCCCCTGCGCCTGACTTGCCTGCCACCTATACACACGACTGTGACATCTTTAAAAAAATCTCAATATCAAATCATTTCTGGGTAACAAGTAACATACTGTGACTGTTTTCAATTAAAATCATTAAAAAAATGTATTCTTAGCAAAGAACAATTTCTCAAGCAAGAATTGTGTTAGGACTGTCTATGAGTGGTCTGAATGGGGAGGGGAAAACTGAAAATGAGCTGTTATTGGCAGAGAGGTTTGGAACTCCCTTTCTTATTGGTCTATTAACTATTTTACAGCTTAGTGATGTCACCATGGAAGGTCAAAACTCCCTCCCACCAAACAGCTCTGACACTAAAAGGGAATTATGATAATTTCACAGTATTATTCCAATCTCATAGTTTGGGAATATACATAACCAGTCAAAAGTTTGGACACACCTACTCATTTTCTGAATCGGGTCACATATGTGGGAACTCCTTCCAGACGGTTGGAAAATAATTTCGGGTGAAGCTGGTTGAGAGAATGTCAAGAGACTGCAAAGCTGTCATCAAGGCAAAGGGTGGCTACTTTGAAGAATCTAAAATATATTTTGATTTGTTTAACACTTTTTTGGTTACTACATGATTCCATATGTGTTATTTCATAGTTTTTATGTATTAACTATTTTTCTACAGTGTAGAAAATAGTAAAAATGAGTAGGTGTGTCCAAACCTTTGACTGGTACTGTGTATAAAACACAGGGAAATCACATTTTTGACTGCACTGGTCCTTTAAACCAGCATCCTTCCTTACAGTCCCCTCCTTGTCAGCAACCAGTCCAAGGCCCAGTTCCAATACTTTAAACACGCATCCTTCCTTATCATCACCTCCTTGTCAACGTCAAAAAACGTGTAACTGAATGCATTTTAGTCAGGCAGGATGATACAGCGCTGAATAAGAGCAAATTTGACTTGGGAAGTTATTTATTGAACAGCTACCAAAAAGTTAATTGAATGTTTGAGTTAAGGAGGCGTCACAATATCTATTGATTTAACCACTTTCGCAGTAAAATATGTGTTTATATACAACCATCCATTTAATTTATGGGATGCCTTAGAGATATGGAGAAAAAAATGGTTGGCATTGTTGTACTTCGGGTAGGGGTATCTCAAAAACTAAAGCCCTTTTTGAGGAATGGTGACTAGCCTGTTCTGGAGTGAAGGGAGAGAGTGGAAGGAAGTACATATTGTGGGTATTCACTGTGGGTCTCCTCAGGCTTGTGAATTCACTGTGGGTCTCCTCAGGCTTGTGAATTCACTGTGGGTCTCCTCAGGCTTGTGAATTCACTGTGGGTCTCCTCAGGCTTGTGAATTCACTGTGGGTCTCCTCAGGCTTGTGAATTCACTGTGGGTCTCCTCCCCAAGACCTTAATGTCTATACGATACACAACGAAAACTGCGGCATTCTATCTTTCTTTCATCAGTGTACCTTTTGTTAGCTCTCTGTACCTGTTTTTTGATATCTTGCCAACTCCTTATGGAATTGTCATGCCAAACATGTCTGGCTTGACAATGACAATGGAGTAGGGAAAAGCACAGACAGATCTGGGACAAGGATAACTTTTTGTACCCTGCACCTGCAAGTTACTGGATGTGCGTACAGTACTTTTAAACTAGTTCATTACTAATGTTAACTTACAGTGTTAGCAATAGTGTCCTTCTGATTTGACACAACAGTTGTTGGTGGTAGCCCCCTATATGGAGCTACTAAAACCGGAGGGGGCCACTACGGGTCAGGGTTTGGGTCCTAAAGCTCTCACAGAGATTGTTTCATCGCTACATTGGTTATTTGAGGAGGGATGTTATGAAGAAAAGTGTCAGTGTTAAATTCTGTGCCCCAGCTATAAAACACCACATGTCCAATATTTTTGCAGATCACAAATTGACATTCACACATGGGGAAGGAAGTGGACGATGTGAAACAGACTGATGTATCTGGGTCAACATTTGTCTATCTCTCAACACCTGCAGCAACTAGAGAGAGAGAGACACACACACACACACACACACACACACACACACACACACACACACACACACACACACACACACACACACACACACACACACACACACACACACACACACACACACACACACACACACACACACACACACACACACACACACACACACAGTGATATTACTATGGATTGACTCCTCTTATTAGCTGAAAGGATCTATGTATTAGATGGACAGAAGATACTCTTTTACTCTTGGATGGCAATGGAAATACTCAGCCATTGTTGGAGGACTATGGGTAAAAAAAATGGAAAAAGTGCTTTTTAACATTTAAAAATATATTATCAAAAGGTGCTTCAAAGGTATCACCAAAAGATGGAAAGAAGAGATACTTTAAATATAGGCTTACTACATTATATAGGCATACATTCTGTGCATGAGCAAAGTGCATTGTGCGGCTAATCCCGCCTAAGCACTCCCATCTTCTGTCGTGAAATCGGACTGAAATAGAGGTGTCTAGCTGGCAGAGAGAGGCTAAGGAGAGAGAACTTTTTATTTCACCTTTATTCCAAGGTCTCTTTTACAGATGAGCCCTGCATGAACATCAATATACACTATACACATCAATATACACTTAGCCTACCAGAGCCTACCCACGTAGCAACAGCAGGTCTTGTTTGTTAATGAAGCACGATGAGCAGCAAATGAAGCATGAAATAGCCACACAAACATAAATGACAGGTATGGTGGGAAGGAAGAAAATGCAGAGAGAGAAAGAGAGAGTCATCCACGGATAAACAGAATCAATTTCATGGGATTTTATCAAAACGAGGATGTAAGAGTATGTGTTTGCCATTCGTTTAACATCATCTGTGTTCATTGTTGTTGTCGTGAAATTGCTGGTTATATACTGGTTTGAGATGACTGAGTGATGTCATTAGAGCTATAGGCCTATAATGTACCATTGGCTAACATTGTTATGCCAATGGTCAAATGTCCATTGAATAGGCATTAGGGATGGCATGCTATAGAATGGCTATGAGGTGAGTTGTGGACAAAGGCTTTAAATAAAATACAATATAATTGAATTGTATTGGTTGCACGCACCGAAAACAACAGGTGTAGACTTTTACAGTGACATGCTTATTTACAAGCCCATTGCAGAGTTAAAAAGCAAGACAAATATTTGCTAAATAATAAAGGAACTAGTAACATTGCTGAAGGTCTCTGCTGGTATGCTCTCATGCTAAGCAATTGTGATATATTATTTGACATTTAAGTAATTTAGCAGACTTACTGGCCCCCAGTGGGAATCAAACACACAACCCTGGTATTGCACGCACCATGGTCTAGCAAATTAACCACAAGCCCCTGGTCAAGTCTCCCCTCTCACGCCCCTCTCTGTCTTTTTCCTGTCTGTCCGGCCAGACTGGGAGTCTCGTCTGTCGTCTTGTCTATGGATATATTTTGTTCACACACTAAACTTAATGAAGGCTTCACACCCTAACCTTAACCCATAAGAGACTAAGCCCTGTCTAAGCCGGGGGTAGTACTAAGATATATGGAATTGTTTTGAGAAGGATCATCTTGCTACTTGATTTAGAATTTTAAGACCCCTTGAAGTATCAAAAGAATATGTAAGATAACTATTTGATGAACAATTGTATTGGGCCTTACTGCTATTAACCCATACAAATGCATTGAATAATGATTTTTAAATTGGGGATCTAAAAAAAATATACAGTAGGGTTTTTCTTTATTTTTACTTTTTTCTACATTGTAGAATAATAGTAAAGACATCAAAACTATGAAATAACACATATGGTTTTCACTTTGTCATTATAGGACATTATGTGTAGATTGATGAGGAAACACTTTTATTTAATCAATTTCAGAATAAGGCTGTAACATAGCAAAATGTGGAACAGTTATGTTCCGAATGCAATGGACTTCCATTCATTTTATCGACTGGTACTGAGGGACCTTCATACGAGTCTTGTGAGGCCTGTGGGAGTCCTAGAGCAAAACAAACAACATGTACGTGTTGGTGAGAATCTCACCTTTACACAGATAGAGAGAGAAGTTGGCAGATTGGCTGTACCGGCTTCTGACAAGTCCCAAGACGCTTATGGGCTGTCGTAGAGCTATTGAAATGTTACTAACATTTAGCGCTATTTTCAGGTGAAAAGGCTAGCTTTTTCAAGCAGAAATTTGCTTCCTGCAACACTAACTCAAAAAAGTTCTGGGACACTGTAAAGCAGCTGCGTTCATCCCCCTCTTCAAAGCGGGGGACACTCTTGACCCAAACTGCTACAGACCTATATCTATCCTACCCTGCCTTTCTAAAGTCTTCGAAAGCCAAGTCAACAAACAGATTACCGACCATTTCGAATCTCACCATACCTTCTCTGCTATGCAATCTGGTTTCAGAGCTGGTCATGGGTGCAACTCAGCCATGCTCAAGGTCCTAAACAATATCTTAACCGCCATCGATAAGAAACATTACTGTGCAGCCGTATCCATTGATCTGACCAAGGCTTTCGACTCTGTCAGTCACCACATCCTCATCGGCAGACTCGACAGCCTTGGTTTCTCAAATGATTGCCTCGCCTGGAAACTAACTACTTCTCTGATAGAGTTCAGTGTGTCAAATCATAGGATCTGCTGTCCAGACCTCTGGCAGTCTCTATGGGGGTGCCACAGGGTTCAATTGTTGGACTGACTCTTCTCTGTATACATCAATAATGTCGCTCTTGCTGCTGGTGAGTCTCTGATCCACCTCTACGCAGACGACACCATTCTGTATACTTCTGGCCCTTCTTTGGACACAGCTTCAATGCCATACAACTCTCCTTCCGTGGCCTCCAATTGCTCTTAAATACAAGTAAAACTAAATGTATGCTCTTCAACCGATCGCTGCCTCCACCTGCCCGCCTGTCCATCATCACTACTCTGGACGGCTCTGACTTAGAATACGTGGACAACTACAAATACATAGGTGTCTGGTTAGACTGTAAACTCTCCTTCCAGACCCACGACAAACATCTCCAATCCAAAGTTAAATCTAGAATTGGCTTCCTATTTCGCAACAAAGCATCCTTCACTCATGCTGCCAAACATACCCTTGTAAAATTGACCATCCTACCAATCCTCAACTTCGGGAATGTCATTTACAAAATAGCCTCCAATACCCTACTCAGCAAATTGGATGCAGTCTATCATAGTGCCATCCTTTTTGTCACCAAAGCCCCATATACTACCCACTATTGCGACCTGTACGCTTTCGTTGATTGACCCTCGCTTCATACATGTCACCAAACCCACTGGCTCCATGTCATCTACAAGACCCTGCTAGGTAAAGTCCCCCCTTATCACAGCTTGCTGGTCACCATATCATCACCCACCTGTAGCACCCGCTCCAGCAGGTATATCTCTCTGGTCACCCCCAAAACCAATTATTTATTTGGCCGCCTCTCCTTCCAGTTCTCTGCTGCCAATGACTGGAACGAACTACAAAAATCTCTGAGACTGGAAACACTTATCTCTCTCACTAGTTTTAAGCACCAGCTGTCAGAGCAGCTCACAGATTACTGCACCTGTACATAGCCCACCTATTATTTAGCCCAAACAACTACCTCTTTCCCAACAGTATTTCTTTTATTTATTTATTTTGCTCCTTTGCATCCCATTATTTTTATTTCTACTTTGCACATTCTTCCACTGCAAATCTACCATTCCAGTGTTTTACTTGCTATATTTGTATTTACTTTGCCACCATGTCCTTTTTTTTGCCTTTACCTCCCTTATCTCACCTCATTTGCTCACATCGTATATAGACTTCTTTCTACTGTATTATTGACTGTATGTTAGTTTTACTCCATGTGTAACTCTGTGTTGTTGTATGTGTCGAACTGCTTTTCTTTATCCTGGCCAGGTCGCAATTGTAAATGAGAACTTGTTCTCAACTTGCCTACCTGGTTAAATAAAGGTGAAATAAAAAATACAAAATAAATAGTTTTATTGTCATCTCCCTATCAGGCCACTGCATGCTATGACATGGGCTTGGATGGTGGCACACAACTTCTTCAAGCTTCCTGACCGAATACTGGGGTCTTCAGTGGTTCCAGAAGCAAGGGCCTTACCTGGGAGTACAGCAACGGTCTCTCTCTGTCTCACAGTCATTCTGTCAACATGTATTGTATGTAACCACTCAAATTCATACAAAATGCTACGGACGCAAGCACAGACTTATATTCACTTTGTCCCATTCTTTAATCTTGTCTGGGATATATATTTTTTAGTTGAGACACATGTATGATATGCATTAATAAAAATGTTTATGTTAGACCTTTTAACAACGCACACACTCATGAAATATATATAATTACATTCATTCCCCAATGAGCGGCGTTATGACACTAAGTGATGGTTGTATGGGGACTTTGTTTATGGCTCTATCACTTCCTAAGTATAAAAGGAACTGAACCGAAAAAGGAATGAAAGCATAAACAAAAGATGTTCAAAATATAGTTCTCACACAAAAATCATCTAATTGGACTGTATTCTATATACATCCAATGTTCTGGCAAAATGACTGTCATGGCATTGTCTCTAATGCCATATCTAGGGTTTTTCTACTTGGTGTGTTGCTTAGGCACTATCCTAAGTTGATAACTATATGATACGTTTACAGCTGTAAGGCACTAGTTTTGGGCAGTCTACAGGGATGACCTATGGACTCCTGGGAAGAAAACTGGTGAGTGCTGTAGAGTCAAAGGCCTAGAAGTAAATGTTCAACTTTACTAAGGCTGGTATTTTGCTTGGACCCTTAAGTGATCCAAGCATAAATCCTAATTGGATGTTCCTTTGTGCATGTGCGTTTATGCTTACATAAGCATGCATGTCAAGGGAAGAAATGCCTGGATGTCAGTCAGAATTGGTGTCGAGGCAGTCTGTAGTAGTTTTTACTACAAGTCACTTTCTTCAACTATTGTAGTGTTGATAGGTATGAGGTCTATTTCATAGCTATGTTATCCACGGAGGAGCTAACCTCACAACGGAAGTACTATTGGTGTGATCATGGTTAATGACTTCTAAGTGTATTTGACAAACATGCTATGAAAGAGCTAGGTCCTATGATTGAATGTAGTCTGTATCAGGGGTGTGAAGGCGAACGGCAAGGCACTGGAGTGACAAACCCCTCTTGTTGCCTCTTCCTGGCTGGCTCCCCTATCTCCACTGGGATTCTCTGCCTCTGACCCTATTACGGGGGCTGAGTCACTGGCGTGCTCATGCTCTTCTATCCTTCTTGTCCTCGGGCTTGTGCGATGGGGAGATCATTGTGGGCTATACTCAGCCTGGTCTCAGGGTAGTAAGTTAGTGGCCTGTTGATATCTCTTTGGTGGTATAGGATCTGTGCCTTGCCAAAGTGAGTGGGGTTATACACTGCATGGTTGTCCCTGTCCAGGGGTAACTTTGGACGGGGCCACAGTGTCCCCCCGAGGTACGTCTCGGTCTCTATGCTGCTTCAGTCTGCGTGCCTAGGGGCAAGGGTCAGTCTGTTATAGCTGGTGAAATTCTCCTGTCTTCTCTGGTGCCCAGTGTGATCTTAGATATGCTCCCTCTAATTCTCCCATCTCTCTCTCTGGCATCCATGTAAATTTGTAGTTAAGCTATTATTTATATTATGGCACAACTCATTTCACTAACAATTGCTACCTTGGAACTTGTCTGCTGGTCCTGCAATTAAAGGCAATAATTGGTTAAAGAAAAATGTGATTAATAAAAAGTATACCCGTTTCATTTGAGGACCAAAAAATTGACAGCCTTGCCATATAAACTTAGAATTTTTCCATTTAAATTATACAAATTTCTTGCAACCAATAGACTGTTATTGATACGGGGATACAACCTTCCCAGCCCTGCAGATTTTGCTGCGAAGAGACAGAATCATTAGATAATTTATTTTGGTACTGTCCATATGTATACATTGTCGTGTCTTTGGCTATGTGTGATATGTGATGCTATTCTATAAAATAATTTCTACGTAATTAATATCACCTGATTGAGCTAATCATGTAAATGTAATTAACTAGAGAGTCGAGCACCACAAAATAATATTTATAGAGTTGTTATCTTACGAAGAAACTCTTAAAGACCTAGTAATATTTTACATCAATAGCAGTCAATATCAATCGTCATCTTAATTCAGTCTCATCTGAAGTTGTAAATTCTTGGTTATCTGCACGAACTCTGGCTAACAATTTGAATCAGCAATACAAAATTGGGTTTCATTATTTATTTACTAAATACCTAACTAAATCACACAGAATTACACATACACATAATTAAATCATAACTTGATTACAAATTACGTCATACAGGAAAACGTCCCTAGCGGTCGGAACAGATATGCCAGCTTGTTACACAAAGGAAAAGGGCTGGGTTTGAGTGAAAGAGCGGGAAGACTGAGGGACACAGGGAGAAGCTGTGCTATCGTAAATGTAGTATCTGATGCATTCTAAATTAGTGCCCATTTGGAAAAGGAAAATGCAATAAATATTTACTCTGAGCTGCGCTTCGGTAGGTTGGTGGTAGATGGAATGCCGTGTTGCCAAACCGAGTCCTTTGAAGAATGTCTCTGGTTGTCAATTTGATACGTTGTAGTAACGTCCTTTGGTGATAGACAGGATACGCAGTCTGTTCCCTCCTAACCCTAGTTGCATCTGCTGTTGCTAACTCAACGGCTAGGAGGTATCACTTCTGTAGTGAATAAGAGTTCAAAGTTCATACCATTCGCAACCAAAGCTCACGCTGATGTTAGCTTCATTCTGTAGTTATTATCTGAACCATTCTGACATCGGACCGGCGTCCTACATCCTCGTAACAGGAAGTTATATTTTCGTCAAGGGCTTATATAGGAAGGGAGAGGAGGGCGTGTTTGAAAAGTTTTATAGCCCATGTCCCTTGACAGGGGCGGGCCTCTGATTGAGCAGCCCTATCTTATGAAAACCCAAATCTCACATTTCTGACGCGAAAATCACATTTCATCCCATCACAAATAATTTCATATTCAAACATTTAAATTGAACAACAATTCCATGTGAATCCGATAACTCTGATGTGTAGACTTTCCACTGTCGAGTTTATGTCACCTGATCATTGATGAGAATATCTCAGATGACAACCGAACTGACGTCATATTCATTAAGTACCACCGCATATGTTCCATTGGTCGGATTACCAGAAAATAGTTCATTTCCCCCCACCTTCTGATGTTCCCAGAATCTCTATGTTAATCAAGGGTTTTGCAAATGTAACCTCAGCAGGGTAGAGAGACGAAAAAGGGGGGAAGAGGTATTTATGACTGTCATAAACTACCCCCCAGGCCAACGTCATGACAGTGTGTAGCTTGTTTTTGGTCCAGGAATGGCTGAAGAATTGCAATATTTACCTGGAGCTAACCCTGCTGATAGAACTACTGGGTGATCTGAAAAGTCATTGTCAATCGATCAATACTGTAATAATAGTTTCAGCAAAACAAAAATCAATTTATAATCTGTAGAAACAATGAGAATAGAAAGATTCAGAACTTTTGTGAAACATCACAGCACAGTTGAAAAATATATATCTCAAATAGATATCCAATGTGGATGGTGTTAAGAGATAGATGGGAGGGGTTGAGGGTTGAGGAAGGACATCAGAGATAGATGGGAGGGGTTGAGGGTCGAGGAAGGACATCAGAGATAGATGGGAGGGGTTGAGGGTCGAGGAAGGACATCAGAGATAGATGGGAGGGGTTGAGGGTCGAGGAAGGACATCAGAGATAGATGGGAGGGATTGAGGGTTGAGGAAGGACATCAGAGATAGATGGAAGGGGTTGAGGGTTGAGGAAGGACATCAGAGATAGATGGGAGGGGTTGAGGGTTGAGGAAGGACATCAGAGATAGATGGGAGGGGTTGAGGGTTGAGGAAGGACATCAGAGATAGATGGGAGGGGTTGAGGGTTGAGGAAGGACATCAGAAATAGATGGGAGAGGTTGAGGGTCGAGGAAGGACATCAGAAATAGATGGGAGAGGTTGAGGGTTGAGGAAGGACATCAGAAATAGATGGGAGAGGTTGAGGGTCGAGGAAGGTCATCAGAAATAGATGGGAGAGGTTGAGGGTCGAGGAAACACATCAGAAATAGATGGGAGAGGTTGAGGGTAGAGGAAGGACAGGAGTAAAAACAAACAAAATATAACTATTGTAAAATAGACTGCGTCCATAAAATGTATATAGCATGTATAAACTGGAAGTAGAGGCTTAAGTGTTGTTGTTCACCAGTTTACTCCAGTTAGGGGAGGGGTGGTAGGGTTATAAAGTAATAAAAAATATATATAAGTACTGGTCAAAAGTTTCAGAACACCTAATAAGAGTTTCTCTTTATTTGTACTATTTTCTACATTGTAGAATTGTAGAATAATAGTGAAGCCAAACTACGGAATAACACATGGAATCATGTAGTAACCAAAAAAAGTGTTCAACTAATCAAAATATATTTGGTATTTACCTTGACAGCTTTGCACACTCTTGGCATTCTTTCAATCAGCTTCATGAGGTAGTCACCTGGAATGTATTTCAATTAACAGGTGTGCCTTGTTAAAAGTTATTTTGTGGAATTTATTTCCTTCTTAATGCGTATGAGCCAATTAGTTGTGTTGCGACAAGGTAGGGGTGGTATACAGAAGATTTGGTAAAAGACCATAAAAAGACCAAATCCATATTTTGGCAAAAACATATTAAATAAGCAAAGACATGAAGGTCAGTCAATACGGAACATTTAAAGAACTTTGAAAGTTTCTTCCATCAAGTGCTTTGATGAAAGTGGCTCTCATGAGGACCGCCACAGGAACGGGAGACCCAGAGTTACCTCTGCTGCAGAGGATAAGTTCATTAGAGTTACCAGCCCAAACAAATGCTTCACAGAGTAAAAAACACATCAACATCAACAGTTCATGGGAGACTGTGTGAATCAGGCCTTCATTGCTATAAAAAAACACTACCAAAGGACACAAATAAGAAGAGACTTGCTTGGGCCAAGAAACACGAGTAATGGACATGAGACTGGTGGACATTTTTCCTTTGGTCAGGAGTCAAAATTCGAGACAGGGTTAACTTTGCATCCAAACTGCTTCAAATAGGGTGATTAGCCCCGGTAGCTAGCTAGCTAAATGATAACCCTATTAATTCTATAGGTATCGACTATTGCTTTAATTCAGAAGCTAGGGTTCACCTCAGAGTTACATCTGTAGGCATTAGCTCATTAATGTGATCTAGCTAATGTGAACTAGCTAGCCAACATGCATTGTTGCTGACATGCCACGATCCTGCTTACTTTACGTTGGACAGATATTTAGCTACTGTAGCTATTTAAATAATGAACTAACTGCAATTAACATAACCCATTATCTGGCTAGCTAAGCAAAAAATGCAGCTAGCTAACCAACTCGGCTGCTGACAATGTCCTATTTCATATTTATCTGGTGTGTGTACAGCCCAGAAGTATATAATCAATTATATCTTCAATTTACAATGTCGGATTTCATTTTCTTTTGACATATATGCACTACTCATTAATTTTTTATTTTTTTTTAAAGTGAAACATGGACTTTAAAGTTGGAATCATTAATGAAACTACCTTGTCCGTTTGCGATATTACACCAAAGAAGTTACTGCAAACAACGAACACTTTTTTTCCCTAGGGCGTCGTTTACCTTGAGTTCCTCCAGCACTCCCCACCTTTGTTTCTGCAACAAAACAAAAATAATGACAACGGCCATGGAGAAGACAGTGCACTGTTTCCCCCTACTGCGGATTCTATCTTTAGTAGAGCACATGGCAACATTTCTGCAAACTCATACTCATGTATAAGATGGTGATTAATATTTCCCATACCTGTCATGGTTAGCTAGGTTAAATGGATTAACAGATTCACTTAAAATGTTCATTGCTTAATGAATCACACTACTGGTTAATGTACATTAAGCGCTGGATAGAGAGAGCGAGTGAGAGCGCTTGAGAGATTACACTAAATCCACAAACCCCTTCTGCAGATGAAGAGAAGCTTCCGGTTCCTAAATATGTAACAATGAGGAATTAAGCTGAAGCTCGGGAGGGCAGCACAAAGCGGGAAAAGCGATAAGGAAAGGAAGATGCTTAAGAATGAGGGAGAAAAGAAAGAGACGAAGGAGATAGACTGTGGATTATGTGATGTGCCACTTTCATTTGATCTCACATACACACACGATGAGAAGGGTTAAGGAGATTGGTTGGCCATTGAGTCTGTAATGACTTTAAAGGATGTCAGATTATTTTATCCAGCGGTGTAACGTAACAGAAAAAAGCAGGACCCATCTTCAAGCTGTGTCTCCTGGACACTCTCTCAGGGCTTTTCCCCATACCACTCTGTGTAAAACACCTGTCATCAATCACTATATCATCCTCCCTTTTCCTCTTCTATTTCTTCTACCACTCCCCTCTAATTTTCTCTACCTGTGTCCTTCCCCTCCTTTTAACTCCTGTCTCCTTCCCTTCCTAACTCCTGTCTCCTAACTTCATGTCTCCTTCCCCTCCTACCTTCCTCTCTCATTCCCCTCCTACCTTCCTGTCTCCTTCCCCTCCTACCTTCCTGTCTCCTTCCCCTCCTACCTTCTTGTCTCTTTCCCCTCCTACCTTCCTGTCTCCTTCCCCTCCTACCTTCCTGTCTCCTTCCCCTCCTACCTTCCGGTCTCCTTCCCCTCCTACCTTCCTGTCTCCTTCCCCTCCTACCTTCCTGTCTCCTTCCCCTCCTACCTTCATGTCTCCTTCCCCTCCATTTAACCCTCCAGTCCAGTGGTGATTTTAGCATGTAAATGTTGGTGGGGAAAACTCCCTAAAAATGTTTTGCCAGCAAAGCCACTACACAATACTAAACAATACATTAATTGCACTATAATAGCGACAAGCAGTCCCCGCAAACTGTTAAAGCCTACGTAACGCGTTCCCAAAAGCAAAGCTTTCTTTCCAGCACAATGAATTTGTAACAACCAGGGAAGCAAATTCAGGGAGTAAGTGTATTATCATTTAAAATAATAATAATACGAAACACAGACAACACACAGACATGAAACAGACACAATGATGCCTGGGGAAGGAACCAGAGGAAGTGCCATATACAGGGAAGGCAATCAGGGAAGTGATGGAGTCCAGGTGAGTCTGATGACACGCAGGAGCGCGTAACGATGGTGACAGGTGTGCGCCATAATGAGCAGCCTGGTGACCTAGAGGCCAGAGAGGGAGCATCTGTGATGGGAGTGAATCCTTACCATTTACATTTACATTTAAGTCATTTAGCAGACGCTCTTATCCAGAGCGACTTACAAATTGGTGCATTCACCTTATGACATCCAGTGGAACAGTCACTTTACAATAGTGCATCTAAATCTTAAAGGGGGGGAATACTTATCCTATCCTAGGTATTCCTTGGATAGGATAAGTATCCCCCCCTGGTAGCGAAACAATTCATTCAGACATTCAGACTCGTTTACTGACTTTTTGAAATACATAGCTGAGAGGGTCTCCTGGCATATTACATCATTTATGCAGCACCATATAAAACATTTTTGGACTCACCTTGTTGTGCGCGGTGGTCCTTCGTCAGCTAATTTTGTCAAAGAAAAATATTTACAATTCCGAGAAGGATGACCTTTCAAAACGTATTTTCTCAGTCTGACTTTCCAATGCTTGCGGTTAGCCACTTGTTGTGTAATGTTTATGTCCAATGGCTGATGAGCACCGATACGTTTTATCTTCATATGACAAGGATTAAAAAGGATTTGCCAGTAGATTGTCTACATGATTTATGATGACTGCAGCTAAGATTTTGAAAGTAAGATGTTGACATGATCAGTCCAATCAACACTACTCTAGATATGTGATTTGACGTAATTTTATATAACTTTTCAGGTAACAGTGGCAGCAACAGTGGCAGGCAAATGACAGGTCAAGGCAGGCATGGGTCGATAATCCAGAGTAGTGGGGCAAAGGTACAGGATGGCAGGCAGGCTCAGGTCAGGCAGAGGTTGGTAATCCAGAGTAGGGGCAACGGTACAGGACAGCAGTCTCAGGGGCAGACAGAGTGGTCAGGCAGGCGGGTTCAGAATCCGGACAGGCAAGGGTCAAAACCAGGAGGGTGAGAAAAATAGAGACTGGGGAAAAGCAGAAAACCCCTGCCCCGAGGTCGAACCTTCAGGAGACGTCACACCCTGTATGCCGATTGGCCACTGATGAGAAGGGGAGAGGGGTGGAACTGGAAACAATTGACAAAGGGCTGTAAGACATGGGTTTACATCTAGACACATGAAAAGTAGGAAGTATTCAGAGTGTACGGGGCAACAGAGGATGAACAGTAGAGGGGCTAATGATTTTGGAGCAGGGGGAAAGGTCTCGGCTACCGGGGGTGTAACTGCTGGGCTATAGCGCATCCGGCTTAACATCCTTGGGTATCAGACGGTGATGCGGAAGCGAAGTGGCCCGGGCCTTACTGAACCCATCCCGGAGGTCCTGGTACTCCGCGGGAATGGCGGAGAGGTCCGGGGCAATTTTCAAGCCCCTAGGAAGAAGTCCTGGGGCAGGCAGAGCTGATTTCAGGCAATCTTTTTTTTGTTTTACCTTTATTTAACTAGGCAAGTCAGTTAAGAACAAATTCTTATTTTCAATGACGGCCTAGGAACAGTTGGTGAACTGCCTGTTCAGGGGCAGAACGTCAGATTTGTACCTTGTCAGCTCAGGGGTTTGAACTTGCAACCTAGTGTCCAACGCTCCAACCACTAGGCTACCCTGCCGCCCCAATGAGTGTGGCTCCAGCCCACGATGGCACCAGGGATTTTGTCGCTAGAGCCAAGAGAATCCCAATACCACAGGAACCTGTGGAGACTCAATTAGCACAAGGACAGGTGAAACATCAGAGCATGTCATTTTACATAGATTTCTGGGTCATTTCCGGTCACAACTTGCAGACTTGTTTTCGTGTTGCTGTGCGTTTTGTTGCCAATCTTAATATGCTACCTGACAACTTCACGGTTTTACTTTTTAATTACCGTTTACATTTTTTGTTTATCCCTCACTCCACTTTTTTTTCATTCAACTTTTTTTCACTCCGGACTCTTTATATGGACATAGTTTGTCAGGACTTCCAACAGCCGAAACTAAGTAGTAACATTAACACGATGCCTTCTAATTGCAGTCGCTGTACTCATAATATACAGGAGAACAATCGCCTTACGGCGCGGATAGCTGTGCTACAAGCCCAGCTTCAGACGCAATCGTTAGGCAAGGGTAATTTCAGTGTAGGAAAGGATGAAACAACTTCTGTGCCACCAGTTAGTACAGATAGCAACGTTAGTATAAATCCCCTCGCACCGTCCCCGCGGCAGGACAACTTTCTTATGGCTTCTGGAGGGAAATGCTGTAGGAATGCTCAACCGGTGTTGCTCATTCAGCCAACAGAAACTTTCAACCGGTTTTAAGCAGCGTGTAGGAGTCAGAGGCCGAGCCTTCTCTGGTTCCTCCAGTTATGAGAGCTGAGACGCCGAAGGCTCCCACCATTAGCTCTGAAAATTTGAAAACCCTAGTCATTGGCGACTCCATTACCCACAGTGTTAGACTTAAAATGAATCATCCAGCGATCATACACTTTACCAGGGGGCAGGGCAACCGACGTTAAGGCTAATCTGAAGATGGTGCTGGCTAAAGCTAAAACTGGTGAGTGTAGAGAGTATAGAGATATTGTTATCCACGTCGGCAACAACAATGTTAGGATGAAACAGTCAGAGGTCAACAATCGCAACATAGCTTCAGCGTGTAAATCATCTAGAAAGATCTGTCGGCCTCTGGCCCCCTCCCAGTTAGGGAGAGAGATGAACTCTACAGCAGTCTCACAACTCAATCGCTGGTTGAAAACTGTTTTCTGCCCCTCCCAAAAGATAGAATTTGTAGATAATTGGCCCTCTTTCTGGGATTCACCCACAAACAGGACCAGGCCTGGCCTGCTGAGGAGTGACGGACTCCGTCCTAGCTGGAGGGGTGCTCTCATCTTATCTACCAACATAGACAGGGCTCTAACTCCTCTAGCTCCACAAGGAAATAGGGTGCAGGCCAGGCAGCAGGCTGTTAGCCAGCCTGCCAGCTTAGTGGAGTTTGCCACTAGCACAGTCAGTGTCGTCAGCTCAGCTATCCCCATTGAGACCGTGTCTGTGCCTCGACCTAGGTTGGGCAAAACTAAACATGGCGGTGTTTGCCTTAACAATCTCACTAGAATAAAGACCTCCTCCATTCCTGCCATTATTGAAAGAGATCGTGATACCTCACATCTCAAAATAGGGCTACATAATGTTAGATCCCTCACTTCAAATGCAGTTATAGTCAATGAACTAATCACTGATCATAATCTTGATGTGATTGGCCTGACTGAAACATGGCTTAAGCCTGATTAATTCACTGTGTTAAATGAGGCCTCACCTCCGGGTTAAACTAGTGACCATGTCCCCCCGTGCATCCCGCAAAGGCGGAGGTGTTGCTAACATTTACGATAGCAAATTTCAATTTACAAAAAGAAACCCAACGTTTTCATCTTTTGAGCTTCTAGTCATGAAATCTGTGCAGCCTACTCAATCACTTTTTATAGCTACTGTTTATAGGCCTCCTGGGCAGTATACAGTGTTCTTCACTGAGTTCCCTGAATTCCTATCGGACCTTGTAGTCATAGCAGATAATATTCTAATTTTTGGTGATTTTAATATTCACATGGAAAAATCCACAGACCCACTCCAAAAGGCTTTCGGAGCCATCATCAACACAGAGGGTTTTGTCCAACATGTCTCTGGATCTACTCATTGTCACAGTCATACTCTGGACCTAGTTTTGTCCCATGGAATAAATGTTGTGGATCTTAATGTTTTTCCTCATATCGGACCACCATTTTATTCCGTTTGCAATCGCAACAAATAATCTGCTCAGACCCCAACCAAGGAGCATCAAAAGTCATTCTATAAATTCTCAGACAACCCAAAGATTCCTTGATGCCCTTCCAGACTCCCTCTGCCTACCCAAGGACGTCTGAGGACAAAAATCAGTTAACCACCTAACTGAGGAACTCAATTTAACCTTGCACAATACCCTAGATGCAACCCTCAAAACTAAAAACACTTGTCATAAGAAACTAGCTCCCTGGTATACAGAAAATACCTGAGCTCTGAAGCAAGCTCCCTGAAAATTGGAACGGAAATGGAACCACACCAAACTGGAAGTCTTCCGACGAGCTTGGAAAGAGCACTCATTGCTGCTCGATCATCCTATTTTTCAACTTAATTTAGAAAAATAAGAACAATCCTAAATGTATTTTTGGTAGTGTCGCAAAGCTAACTAAAAAGCAGCATTCCCCAAGAGAGGATGGCTTTCACTTCAGCGGTAATAAATTCATGAACTTCTTTGAGGAAAAGATCATGATCATTAGAAAGCAAATTACGGACTCCTCTTTAAATCTACGTATTCCTCCAAAGCTCAGTTGTCCTGAGTCTGCACAACTCTGCCAGGACCTAGGATCAAGAGAGACATTCAAGTGTTTTAGTACTATATCTCTTGACACAATGATGAAAATAATCATGGCCTCAACCTTCAAGCTGCATACTGGACCTTATTCCAACTAAACTACTGAAAGAGCTGCTTCCTGTGCTTGGCCCTCCTATGTTGAACATAATAAACAGCTCTCTATCCACCGGATGTGTGCCAAACTCACTAAAAGTGGCAGTAATAAAGCCTCTCTTGAAAAAGCCAAACCTTGACCCAGAAAATATAAAAAAACTATCGGCCTATATCGGATCTTCCATTCCTCTCAAAAAATGTAGAAAAAGCTGTTGCACAGCAACTCACTGCCTTCCTGAAGACAAACAATGTATACAAAATGCTTCAGTCTGGTTTTAGACCCCATCATAGCACTGAGACTGCACATGTGAAGGTGGTAAATTACCTTTTAATGGTGTCAGACTGAGGCTCTGCATCTGTCCTCGTGCTCCTGTACATTTCAATGAAACATGATGAAGCCCCATAATTGCCCTCACTAGTAGCCTGAATTTATAAGGAGGTGGATGGCTGCAAACTTTCTACTTTTAAACTCGGACAAAACAGAGATGCTCGTTCTAGGTCCCAAGAAACAAAGAGATCTTCTGTTGAATCTGACAATTAATCTTGATGGTAGTACAGTCGTCTCAAATAAAACTGAAGGACCTCGGCGTTACTCTGGGCCCTGATCTCTCTTTTGACGAACATATCAAGACTGTTTCAAGGACAGTTTTTTTTCCATCTACGTAACATTTCAAAAGTCAGAAATGTTCTGTCCAAAAATTATGCAGAAAAATGAATTCATGCTTTTGTTACTTCTAGGTTAGACTACCGCAATGCTCTACTTTCCGGCTACCTGGATAAAGCACTAAATAAACTTCAGTTAGTGCTAAATACGGCTGCTAGAATCGTGACGAGAACCACAAAATTTGATGATATTATTCCAGTGCTAGCCTCTCTACACTGGCTTCCTGTTAAGGCAAGGGCTGATTTCAAGGTTTTGCTGCTAACCTTCAAAGCATTACATGGTCTTGCTCCTACCTATCTCTCTGATTTGGTCCTGCCGTACATACCTACACATACACTACGGTCACAAGACGCAGGCCTCCTAATTGTCCCTAGAATTTCTAAGCAAACAGCTGGAGGCAGGGCTTTCTCCCATAGAGCTCCATTTTTATGGAATGGTCTGCCTACCCATGTGAGAGACGCAGACTGTTTGGCCCTGTCCGGGGGTCTCATCGGATGGGGCCACAGTGTCTCCTGACCCCTTCCTGTCTCAGCCTCCAGTATTTATGCTGCAGTAGTTTATGTGTCGGGGGGGCTAGGATCAGTCTGTTATATCTGGAGTACTTCTCCTGTCTTATCGGGTGTCCTGTGTGAATTTAAGTATGCTCTCCCTAATTCTCTTTTTCTCTCTTTCTTTCTTTCTCTCTCTCGGAGGAGGACCTGAGCCCTAGGACAATGCCTCAGGACTACCTGGCCTGATGACTCCTTGCTGTCCCCAGTCCACCTGGCCATGCTGCTGCTCCAGTTTCAACTGTTCTGCCTGCAGCTATGGAACCCTGACCTGTTCACCGGATGTGCTACCTGTCCCAGACCTGCTGTTTTCAACTCTCTAGCGACAGCAGGAGCGGTAGAGATACTCCCAATAATCGGCTATGAAAAGCCAACTGACATTTACTCCTGAGGTGCTGACTTGTTGCACCCTCGACAACTACTGTGATTATTATTATTTGACCATGCTGGTCATTTATGAACATTTGAACATCTTGGCCATGTTCTGTTATAAACTCCACCTGGCACAGCCAGAAGAGGACTCGACAACACTCCTGATAGCCTGTTTCGTCTCTAGGTTTCTTCCTAGGTTTTGGCCTTTCTAGGGAGTTTTTCCTAGCCACCGTGCTTCTACACCTGTATTGCTTGCTGTTTGGGGTTTTAGGCTGGGTTTCTGTACAGCACATTGAGATATCAGCTGATGTAAGTAGGGCTATATAAATACATTTGATTTGATTTGATTTGTGGCCATATTTTTGTTGAAATTATTTTTTCACAAAAAAAATGTGGGGCCCTGATTGACAGGTCGCCACTGCTCCGTTCTCCTTCCACTCCTTCTACATTTAACCCTCCCGTCTCCTTCCCTTTCTCCTTTAACCCCTCCTGTCCCCTTCCACCTTCATGTCTCCTTCCCCCCTCCTTCCATCTTTAACACTGCTGTCTCCTTCCCCTCCTCCATGTCTCCTTCCTCCTACCTTTAAACCTCCTGTCTCCTTCCCCTCCTCCTACCATTCATTCTCTCATTTTTTTCTGACCCTCCTTAGTTTCTATGTATACAGCATCCTTCCTCAGTCTTCTCCCTCCTCCTCTCATCCAGGCTAGTTGATGGAGGGGATTGATAAGGCGGTCCACTTCAGATATGCTGCATGGCCTCTCGGGGATAAGACCTTTATCTGTGTGTATGTCTGAGGATGGGAGAGAGAAGCTTGAAAAAACATATGCGGTGTCACCAGAGTGCAGCCAACCGGGCTAAAGCCTGACCTTTTTGTAAATTCAGCTCCCCAAAAAAGCAGTTTGTTGAAAAAATATCAAATATGGCATCGATAAAAATCTATTCAACATTACTTTGCCTGGTGAGTTCTCTCCTTTGTCTGGTTAGGGTTCTCGCTCCTTATCCTATGTTTCTATTCTCTATGTCTCCATATACACACATATATAAATAACCTCTTTCTCCCTCCCGTCCTCCTAGCTCCCAGCAGCTGTTGCTCGTGTTGTCCCATTGGAGGTTGAGCTGGGTTCTAATTCAATTACCCAGCAGCCAGATCCAGTTGCTCATTAACACAATTTAATCAAAGCCTATTCTATTAGCCCAGGCACTGTGATGATGATGTCAGCGAGCTGTGCCTGCACACAATTCTGTCTGTCATTGACAAAACCCCACACACTGCAATTAGACTCATTGTCAGCTTGGCTAGTAAGTGCCAAGTCTTTCAGAGAGAGAGTAACTTCAGGGTAATTTCATGCATGTTCACATTGCTGTATATTCAAGTTACATCTACTCTAATAAACAGAAAATAATGGGGGACAATATGCTGCTCAGAAAATCATTCAAAAACCTTTACCCATCACCATCATCACAGGGGAAAAAATGTTGACAATCAGGGAGTGTGGATGGAAAGCTTTAGCGTGCTGTGAAACCAAACATATTCCGATCGGCATTTCTCCGTTTACCTCCCAGTTCCGCACCACACGGCCCGGTTAATTGCAGATGATTGGAAGTCAATAGAGACGAAAACGTGCCATGTCATTTTCAGACCTCACACCTTCCAGCTGTCTCGCTGATTCAAAAGCAAGCTGCATGGTTTGCATGGCAACATAACCCTTGGTTAACATAGAGATTCTGGGAACATCAGAAGGTGGGGGGAAATGAACTATTTTCTGGTAATCCGACCAATGGAACATATGCGGTGGTACTTAATGAATATGATGTCAGTTCGGTTGTCATCTGAGACGTTCTCATCAATGATAAGATGACATAAACTCTACAGTGGAAAGCCTACACATCAGTTATCGGATTCACATGGAATTGTTGTTCAATTCGAGGGTTAGGAAGGAACAGGCAGAGTATCCCGTCTACCACACAACGATGTTACTACAACGTATTCAATTTACCATCCGAGACATTCTTAAAAGGACAAAGGATTCGGTTGGGCAACACGGCCTTCCATCTACCACCAACCTACCGAAGCGCAGCTCAGAGTAAATATTTATTGCAGTTTCCTTTTCCAAATGGGCACTAATTTAGAATGCATAAGATACTGAATTTACGATAGCACAGCTTCATCCTTTGTTCCTCAGTCTTCCCGCTCTTTCACTCAAACCCAGCCCCTTTTCTTTTGTGCAACCAGCTGTCATATCTGTTCCGCCCGCTAGGGACGTTTTCCTTTATGATGTAATTTGTAATCAAGTTATGATTTAAATATGTGCATGTGTAATTCTGTGTGATTCGTTAGGTATTTAGTAAATAAATTATTAAACCCAATTTTGTATTGCTGATTCAACTTGTTAGCCAGGGTTCGTGGAGATAACCAAGAATTTACAACTTCAGATGAGACTAAATTAAGATGACGATTGATATTGACTGCTATTGATGTAAAATATTACTAGGTCTTTAAGAGTTTATTCGTAAGATAACAACTCTATAAATATTATTTTGTGGTGCTCAACTCTCTAATTAATTACATTTACATGATTAGCTCAATCAGGTGATATTAATTACGTAGAAATTATTTTATAGAATAGCATCACATATCACACATAGCCAAAGACACGACAATGTATACATATGGACAGTACCAAAATAAATTATCTAATGATTCTGTCTCTTCGCAGCAAAATCTGCAGGGCTGGGAAGGTTGTATCCCCCCGTATCAATAACAGTCTATTGGTTACAAGAAATTTGTATAATTTAAATGGAACAATTCTAAGTTTATATGGCAAGGCTGTCAATTTTTTGGTCCTCAAATGAAACGGGTATACTTTTTATTAATCAGATTTTTCTTTAACCAATTATTGCCTTTAATTGCAGGACCGGCAGACAAGTTCCAAGGTAGCAATTGTTAGTGAAATGAGTTGTGCCATAATATAAATAATAGCTTAACTACAAATTTACATGGATGCCAGAGAGATAGATGGGAGAATTAGAGGGAGCATATCTAAGATCACACTGGGCACCAGAGAAGACAGGAGAATTTCACCAGCTATAACAGACTGACCCTTGCCCCTAGGCACGCAGACTAAAGCAGCATAGAGACCGAGACGTACCTCGGGGGGACACTGTGGCCCCGTCCAAAGTTACCCCTGGACAGGGACAACCATGCAGGGTATAACCCCCTCACTTTGGCAAGGCACAGACCCTATACCACCAAAGGGATATCAACAGGCCACTAACTTACTACCCTGAGACCAGGCTGAGTATAGCCCACAAAGATCTCCCCATCGCACAAGCCCGAGGACAAGAAGGATAGAAGAGCATGAGCACGCCAGTGACTCAGCCCCCGTAATAGGGTCAGAGGCAGAGAATCCCAGAGGAGATAGGGGAGCCAGCCAGGAAGAGGCAACAAGAGGGGTTTGTCACTCCAGTGCCTTGCCGTTCGCCTTCACACCCCTGATACAGACTACATTCAATCATAGGACCTAGCTCTTTCATAGCATGTTTGTCAAATACACTTAGAAGTCATTAACCATGATCACACCAATAGTACTTCCGTTGTGAGGTTAGCTCCTCCGTGGATAACATAGCTATGAAATAGACCTCATACCTATCAACACTAAAATAGTTGAAGAAAGTGACTTGTAGTAAAAACTACTACAGACTGCCTCGACACCAATTCTGACTGACATCCAGGCACTTCTTCCCTTGACATGCATGCTTATGTAAGCATAAACGCACATGCACAACGGAACATCCAATTAGGATTTATGCTTGGATCACTTAAGGGTCCAAGCAAAATACCAGCCTTAGTAAAGTTGAACATTTACTTCTAGGCCTTTGACTCTACAGCACTCACCAGTTTTCTTCCCAGAAGTCCATAGGTCATCCCTGTAGACTGTCCAAAACTAGTGCCTTACAGCTGTAAACTTATCATATAGTTATCAACTTAGGATAGTGCCTAAGCAACACACCAAGTAGAAAAACCCTAGATATGGCATTAGAGACAATGCCATGACAGTCATTTTGCCAGAACATTGGATGTATATAGAATACAGTCCAATTAGATGATTTTTGTGTGAGAACTATATTTTGAACATCTTTTGTTTATGCTTTCATTCCTTTTTCGGTTCAGTTCCTTTGATACTTAGGAAGTGATAGAGCCATAAACAAAGTCCCCATACAACCATCACTTAGTGCCATAACGCCGCTCATTGGGGAATGAATGTAATTATATATATTTCATGAGTGTGTGCGTTGTTAAAAGGTCTAACATAAACATTTTTATTAATGCATATCATACATGTGTCTCAACTAAAATATATATATCCCAGACAAGATTAAAGAATGGGACAAAGTGAATATAAGCCTGTGCTTGCGTCCGTAGCATTTTGTATGAATTTGAGTGGTTACATACAATACATGTTGACAGAATGACTGTGAGACAGAGAGAGACCGTTGCTGTACTCCCAGGTAAGGCCCTTGCTTCTGGAACCACTGAAGACCCCAGTATTCGGTCAGGAAGCTGGAAGATGATGTGTGCCACCATCCAAGCCCATGTCATAGCATGCAGTGGCCTGATAAGGGAGATGACAATAAAACTATTTATTTTGTATTTTTTATTTAACCTTTATTTAACCAGGTAGGCAAGTTGAGAACAAGTTCTCATTTACAATTGTGACCTGGCCAGGATAAAGAAAAGCAGTTCGACATATACAACAACACAGAGTTACACATGGAGTAAAACTAACATACAGTCAATAATACAGTAGAAAGAAGTCTATATACGATGTGAGCAAATGAGGTGAGAAGGGAGGTAAAGGCAAAAAAAAGGACATGGTGGCAAAGTAAATACAAATATAGCAAGTAAAACACTGGAATGGTAGATTTGCAGGGGAAGAATGTGCAAAGTAGAAATAAAAAATAATGGGGTGCAAAGGAGCAAAATAAATTAATGAATTAAGATGATGATTTATATTGACTCCTATTGATGTAAAATATTACTAGTTCTTTAAGAGTTTATTCTGAAGATAACAACTCTATAAATATTATTTTGTGGTGCCCGACTCTCTAGTTAATTACATTTACATGATTAGCTCGATCAGGTAATATTAATTACGGATAAATTATTTTATAGAATAGCATGTCATATCACTTAATCCGGCATAGCCAAAGACACGACAACAGCATAGGCTGAGATGTACCAATCGGCAGTTCCAAATGCTGCCAGAGACCAGGAATTCCACTTAGGTTGTGCATGTAGGGTACACTAAATGAGAAGGGTTTCCACCAAGGGGTGAGGAGCATCTGTAAAGCATACAGGGAGAGGAGCGAACAGAAATCGATAACCCACACACATAGCTGCCAAAGCTATAAAAGAGCCAAATGAGATCATCTGTAAAAGACTAGGTAAGATATTAAAGTGAGAGAGTTGTGTGAAGCCTTACTCTCTTTCCTTCCTCAAAGAACTGGGCAGAACAGTCTTTGTTTCGGCATGGGTCTTAGTTTTGCCATGAGACTGCCGCTTACAGCTGCTGCTGCTGAGAAAACAGGGGAGACTGAAGTACTAATACTAATTTAAAATTGCCTTGCAAAGTTAAAGAGCACACCTCCCGGTATTAATTACTGATTGCCTCAGAGGGAAGAAACCACTCCCCCTCCAATACAGCCACTGTACAATACAGCCACTGTACAAAACCACAGCGGTCACAAATTGCCCTGCCCCTTAATCCTGGTTGTTGTGTCAACAATCATCTGCAAGTCAAAGTTCACACACCAAGTAGGCTACTGGGAAGGTCCATCAGCACTTAAAGTCCAGCAGAAAGACAGTACTAGACAACGACAGATAAAGATAAAAATTATACCTATCACTCCTGAAGTCCTCTAGCTCTAGAATGAAACACCTCTTACTTTATCTTCTCTGTTAACACTCTCGCTACTCCGTACCGGTGCCTCTCTACACCGTACCGATGCCTCCCTACTCCGTACCGATGCCTCCCTACTCCATACCGGTGCCTCTCTACTCCGTACCGATGCCTCCCTACTCCGTACCGATGCCTCCCTACTCCATACCGGTGCCTCTCTACTCCGTACCGGTGCCTCTCTACTCCGTACCGATGCCTCCCTACTCCGTACCGGTGCCTCTCTACTCTGTACCGATGCCTCCCTACTCCGTACCGGTGCCTCTCTACACCGTACCGATGCCTCCCTACTCCGTACCGGTGCCTCTCTACTCCGTACCGGGGGCCTCCCTACTCCGTACCGGGGGCCTCTTACTTTATCTTCTCTGTTAACACTCTCGCTACTCTGTACCGATGCCTCCCTACTCCGTACCGGTGCCTCTCTACTCCGTACCGATGCCTCCCTACTCCGTACCTGTGCCTCTCTACTCCGTACCGGTGCCTCTCTACTCAGTACCGATGCCTCTCTACTCCGTACCGGTGCCTCTCTACTCCGTACCGGGGGCCTCCCTACTCCGTACCGGTGCCTCTCTACTCTGTACCGGGGGCCTCCCTACTCCGTACCGGGGCCTCTTACTTTATCTTCTCTGTTAACACTCTCGCTACTCTGTACGGGTGCCTCTCTACTCCGTACCGATGCCTCCCTACTCCGTACCGGTGCCTCTCTACTCCGTACCGATGCCTCTCTACTCCGTACCGGTGCCTCTCTACTCCGTACCGATGCCTCCCTACTCCGTACCGGTGCCTCTCTACTCCGTACCGGTGCCTCTCTACTCCGTACCGATGCCTCCCTACTCCGTACCGGTGCCTCTCTACTCCGTACCGGTGCCTCTCTTCTCCGTACCGATGCCTCCCTACTCCGTACCAGTGCCTCCCTACTCCGTACCGGTGCCTCCCTACTCCGTACCGGTGCCTCTCTACTCCGTACCGGGGGCCTCCCTACTCCGTACCGGGGGCCTCCCTACTCCGTACCGGTGCCTCTCTACTCCGTACCGGGGGCCTCCCTACTCCGTACCGGGGGCCTCCCTACTCCGTACCGGTGCCTCTCTACTCCGTACCGGGGGCCTCCCTACTCCGTACCGGGGGCCTCCCTACTCCGTACCGGTGCCTCTCTACTCTCTGACACCTTGATAAGCTATTTTCCTGATGATAGCTCACTGCTCTTCGTACTTGGCGACGTCTGCCTTCAATTAATTTCTTTCCAACTCTCTCTTTCCCTCCTTGACTCTTATGACCTCACCATTTCCCAGTCCCCTCTCATTCATAATGCAGGCAACACGCTTGACCTCCACTTTACTAGAGGCTATTCGTCTAATAATCTCACTGCAAATCCATCCAGGTCTCTGATCGCTACTTTGTTTCCTTTTCTTTCTCACTTTCCTCCAACCCTAGCCCCTCAGCCCCTACCCAGATGGTATTGTCGTAATCTTTACTCTATATCTCCTCTTGAGATTGACGATATCTCCCACTACTCTCTCCTCTTCTACCCTATAATCTCTCTCTTCTGCTAAATCTTTCTCCCTCCAGTCTCCTGATTCTGCCTCTTCGACTCTACTCTCCTCCCTTTCCGCATCCTATGATCCGCACGGTACCATTTCCTCCCGGCAGGCTTGGCCCTCCCACTTGCTGTGTGGCTGAGTGACTCATTGCGTGCTTACAGAACAGGGCTGCGGGCAGCTGAGCAAAAATGGAGGAAAACTAAACTTCCGGAGGACCTATTATCCTTTCACCGTATCCTCTCTAACTTCTCTTCTTCTGTATCCACTGCTAAAGCCACTTTCTGTCACTCTAAATGTCAAGCTTCTGCCTCTAACCCTAGGAAACTATTTTCCACCTTCTCCTTCCTCCTTAAATCCTCCACCCGTCTCTCTCTGAGGATGACTCTGTCAACCACTTTTGAAAAGAAGATTGACGACATCCGCACCTCATTCACTCAGCCTATTGAGTCCACTGGTCCCACTCACACAGAACTACCCTACACCCTCTTTCTCCAGATTAAATCCTGTGACTAGTGACTCTCCCCCCTTCTCCAAACCATCTCTGGAGACCTTCTCCCTATCCTCACATCCCTCATCAACTCATCCCTGACAACTGGCAGTGTCCCCTCTGACTCCTCAAGAAACCAACACCCGACTCCACTAATGTCAAAAACTACAGACCGGCATCCCGTCTTTCTTTTCTTTCCAAAACAATTCAGCGTGCTGCCTCTGACCACATTTCTCGCTTTCTCTCTCAGAATGATCTTCTTGACCCTAACCAGTCAGGCTTCAAAATGGGTCACTCATCCAAAACTGCTCTTGTCTGTGTCACGGAGGGTCTCCACACTGCCAAAGCTGACTCTCTGTTCTAATCCTTCTAGATCCATCCACTGCCTTCGACACCATGAACCATTAGATCCTCCTCTCCACCCTCTCAAAAATGGTTCTGTATACTCGTGGATTGCATCCCACCTTGCAGGCCGCTCCTACCATTAGTTCTTGCCAAGGCAGCAGTTACTCTTTCTGGGGTCCATTAATCTGTACGTGAGTGTAGAGTGTGTGTGTTATCATGTTTCTGTGCCTGTCTCTGTATGTGTGTATCTTCGCAGTCCCCGGCATAGGGTGTATTATATATATTTTTTAAATCTCATTCCAGCTCTTGCATTTGTTGCCTGATGTGGAATAGAGTATCATGTAGTATATATGCCATTTAGCAGAAGCTTTTATCCAAAGCGACTTACAGTCATGTGTGCATACATTCTACGTATGGGTGGTCCCGGGAATCGAACCCACTACCCTGGCGTTACAAGCGCCATGCTCTACCAACTGAGCTACAGAAGGACCGTGTAGTCATGGCTCTATGTAGGATTGTGTGCCTCCCATAGTCTGTTCTGGACTTGGGGATTGTGAAGAGACCTGGTGGCATGTCTTGTGGGGTATGCATGGGTGTCTGAGATGTGTGCTAGTAGTTTAAACAGACAGCTCGTTGCATTCAGCATGTCAATACTTCTTACATAAACAAGTAGTGATGAAGTCAATCTCTCCTCTACTGTGGGCCATGAGAGATTGACATACATATTATACATGTTAGTGCTCCTTGTACATTTAAGGGCCAGCCGTGCTGCCCTGTTCTGAGCCAACTGTAATTTTCCTTAGTCCCTCGTTGTGGCACCTGACCACACAACTGGACAGTAGTCCAGTTGCGACAAGACTAGGGCCTATAGGACCTGCCTCATTGATAGTGTTGTTAATTAACCTTAAACTTCAACTAAATCTTGTAATGAATAATGTGGACATTGAGCAAGTTGAGGTGACTAAACTGCTTTGAGTAACCGTGGATTGTAAACTGTCATGGTCAAAACATGTTGATGCAATAGTAGCTAAGATAGGGAGAAGTCTGTCCATTATAAACCACTGCTCTGCCTTCTTAACCTATCTAGGACTGGGATTCCGCACAACAGCCAGTGAAAGTGCATGACGCCAAATTCAAAACAACAATAATGTCATAATTAAAATTCCTAAAGCATACAAGTATTTTACACAATTTTAAAGATACAATTCTCGTTAATCCAGCCACAGTGTCTGGTTTCAAAAAAGGATTTACAGGGAAAGCACCACAAACGATTATGTTAGGTCACCACCAGGCCACAGAAAAACACAGCCATTTTTTTCCAGCCAAAGAGAGGAGTAACAAAAAGAAGAAATATAGATCAAATTAATCACTAACGTTTGATGATCTTTATCAGATGACACTCATAGGACTTCATGTTACACAATACATGTATGTTTTGTTTGATGAAGTTCATATTTATATAAAAAAATATATTGCAGAGAGCCACGTCAATTTACAGAAATACTCATATTAAACATTGATAAAGATACAACTATTATACATGGAACTTTAGATAAACTTCTCCTTAATGCAACCGCTGTGTCAAAGCAAACCATGCAATAATCTGTGAGTACAGCCTTTAGACAACATAGCAGCCAAAAAGATATTGGGTAGTCAACATTACTCAGAAATAGCATTTTAAATATTCACTTACCTTTGATGATCTTCATCAGAATGCACTCCCAGGAATCCCAGTTCCACCATAAATGTTTGATTTGTTCGATAATGTCCATCAGTTATGTCCAAATATCTTCTTTTGTTAGGGCGCTTGGTAAACACATCCAAAAGCGCATTCAGGTCAGTCCGAACGTCGGACAAAAAGTTCAAAAAGTTCCGTTACAGCCCATAGAAACATGCCAACCTAAGTATGGAATCAATCTTTAGGATGTTTTTAACATAAAACTTAATTAATATTCCAACTGGACAATCCTATGACCGAAAAGAGCTTCTGGACATTAGAATAGGTATCACTCATCTCAATTTGGACGAGGACTTCTACTTCAATGAGTCGGAGGAGAAGCACATACTAATTATCTTGGACCAGGTCCAAATTCCCAACACTCGAAGAAGGAGGAGATGGCGCCACAGAGGCCGGCGTGCGGGATACCAGAAAAGACTACATCGGAGAGAGATAAATCCCCTTTTTCCTCCATTCTATTGGTGAACATGCAATCACTGGAGAATAAACTGGATGAGCTCTCTTTGGGACTGTTCTATCAATGTGATCTGAAGAACTGTAATATCCTATGTTTCTCAAAGTCCTGGCTGAACAAGGACATGGTAAATATAAATCTAGCTATTTGTTCTATATATCAGCAGGACAGAACGACAGCGTCAGGGGATATGTGTCTCTTTGTTAACAACAGGGTTCTGCTCAAGGTTCTCTCAAGGTTCCGCTCGCCTGAGTTAGAATACCTCTTGATAAGCTGAAGACCATATTATTTACCAAGAGAGCTTTCATCAAAATGTTTGTAGTTGTCTATTTACCACCACAAATCGATGCGGATACTAAGACCTCACTCAACGAGCTGTAATTGGCTATAAGCAAACAGAAAAACGCATTTGACCTCATTTCCACTCCACACAAGCATACAAAACTCTCCCTTGCACCCAACATTTGGTGAATCTGACCATAATTCAAACAGGAAGTAACCAGTTACGCGATCAATACGGAAGTGGTCTGATGTAGCGTATACTAAGCTTCAGCACTGTTTCGCTAGCACAGGTTGCAGTCACTGGCTTCAATAATAAGTGCATCGATGGCATCATCCCCACTGTGACCATACATGCACATCACAACCAGAAGCCATGGATTGTAGGCAATATCCGTACTGAGCTAAAGGGTAGAGCTGTCACTTTCAATGAGCGGGACACGAATCCGGACGCTTATAATAAATCCTGCTATGCCACCTGAAGAACCATTAAACAGGCAAAGTGTCAATGCAGGACCAAGACTGAATCCTATTACACCGGCTCTGATGCTCGTCGGATGTGACAGGGCTTGCAAACCATCACATATTACAAAGGGAAATCCAGCCTCGAGCTGTCGATTGACACAGGCCTACCAGACAAGCTAAATACCTTCCATGCTCACTTTCGAGGTCAACAACACTGAATCATGCATGAAAGCACCTACTGTTCCGGCCAACTGTGTGATCACGCTCTCCATAGCTGATGTGAGTAAAGTTATCATTCACAAGGCCGCAGGAGCAGGCGGATTACCAGGACGCTCACTCGGGGCATCGATCTCTGTACCTGTACACAGCCAATCTGTAAATTGCACACCCAACTACATCATCCCCATATTATTACTTACCCTCTTGCTCTTTTGCACCCGAGTATCTCTACTTGCACATCATAATCTGCACATCTACCACTCCAGTATTAATGTTAAATTGTAATTATTTCGCCTCTATGGCCTATTTATTGCCTACCTCCCTACTCTTCCACATTTGCATACACAGTACATAGATTTTCTATTTACTTTTCTATTTTGTTGTTGACTGTACGATTGTTTATGTGTAACTCTGTGTTGTTGTTTTTGTCACACTGCTTTGCTTTATCTTGGCCAATTCGCAATTGTAAATGAGAACTTGTTCTTAAGTGGCCTACCTGGTTCAATAAAGGTGAAATAAACCATAAAAAATATACAACCCTAACCCAATAACCTGGTGACCAATATAACCCTAACTCAGTAACCTGGTGACCAATATAACCCTAACTCAGTAACCTGGTGACCAATATAACCCTAACCCAGTAACCTGGTGACCAATATAACCCTAACTCAGTAACCTGGTGACCAATATAACCCTAACCCAGTAACCTGGTGACCAATATAACCCTAACTCAGTAACCTGGTGACCAATATAACCCTAACTCAGTAACCTGGTGACCAATATAAGCCTAACCCAGTAACCTGGTGACCAATATAACCCTAACTCAGTAACCTGGTGACCAATATAACCCTAACTCAGTAACCTGGTGACCAATATAACCCTAACTCAGTAACCTGGTGACCAATATAAGCCTAACCCAGTAACCTGGTGACCAATATAACCCTAACTCAGTAACCTGGTGACCAATATAACCCTAACTCAGTAACCTGGTGACCAATATAAGCCTAACCCAGTAACCTGGTGACCAATATAACCCTAACTCAGTAACCTGGTGACCAATATAACCCTAACTCAGTAACCTGGTGACGAATATAACCCTAACCCAGTAACCTGGTGACCAATATAACCCTAACTCAGTAACCTGGTGACCAATATAACCCTAACTCAGTAACCTGGTGACCTATATAACCTTAACCCAGTAACCTGGTGACCAATATAAGCCTAACCCAGTAACCTGGTGACCAATATAACCCTAACCCAGTAACCTGGTGACCAATATAAGCCTAACCCAGTAACCTGGTGACCAATATAACCTTAACCCAGTAACCTGGTGACCAATATAAGCCTAACCCAGTAACCTGGTGACCAATATAACCCTAACCCAGTAACCTGGTGACCAATATAAGCCTAACCCAATAACCTGGTGACCTATATAACCTTAACCCAATAACCTGGTGACCAATATAAGCCTAACCCAATAACCTGGTGACCTATATAACCTTAACCCAATAACCTGGTGACCAATATAACCCTAACCCAATAACCTGGTGACCAATATAACCCTAACCCAATAACCTGGTGACCAATATAAGCCTAACCCAATAACCTGGTGACCTATATAACCTTAACCCAGTAACCTGGTGACCAATATAAGCCTAACCCAATAACCTGGTGACCTATATAACCTTAACCCAGTAACCTGGTGACCAATATAAGCCTAACCCAATAACCTGGTGACCAATATAACCCTAACTCAGTAACCTGGTGACCAATATAACCCTAACTCAGTAACCTGGTGACCAATATAAGCCTAACCCAGTAACCTGGTGACCAATATAACCCTAACTCAGTAACCTGGTGACCAATATAACCCTAACTCAGTAACCTGGTGACGAATATAACCCTAACCCAGTAACCTGGTGACCAATATAACCCTAACTCAGTAACCTGGTGACCTATATAACCTTAACCCAGTAACCTGGTGACCAATATAACCCTAACCCAGTAACCTGGTGACCAATATAAGCCTAACCCAGTAACCTGGTGACCAATATAACCTTAACCCAGTAACCTGGTGACCAATATAAGCCTAACCCAGTAACCTGGTGACCAATATAACCCTAACCCAGTAACCTGGTGACCAATATAAGCCTAACCCAATAACCTGGTGACCTATATAACCTTAACCCAATAACCTGGTGACCAATATAAGCCTAACCCAATAACCTGGTGACCTATATAACCTTAACCCAATAACCTGGTGACCAATATAACCCTAACCCAATAACCTGGTGACCAATATAACCCTAACCCAATAACCTGGTGACCAATATAAGCCTAACCCAATAACCTGGTGACCTATATAACCTTAACCCAGTAACCTGGTGACCAATATAAGCCTAACCCAATAACCTGGTGACCTATATAACCTTAACCCAGTAACCTGGTGACCAATATAAGCCTAACCCAATAACCTGGTGACCTATATAACCTTAACCCAGTAACCTGGTGACCAATATAAGCCTAACCCAATAACCTGGTGACCTATATAACCTTAACCCAATAACCTGGTGACCAATATAACCCTAACCCAGTAACCTGGTGACCAATATAACCCTAACCCAGTAACCTGGTGACATATATAACCCTAACCCAATAACCTGGTGACCTATATAACCCTAACCGTTGTCGCTCTTGCTGCTGGTGATTCTCTGATCCACCTCTACGCAGACGACACCATTTTGTATACTCCTGGCCCTTCTTTGGACACCGTGATAACTAACCTCCAGACGAGCTTTAATGCCATACAACTCTCCTTCCCTGGCCTCCAACTGCTTTTAAACGCTAGTAAAACTAAATGCATGCTCTTCAACCAATAGCTGCCCACACCTGCCCGCCCGTCCAGCATCACTACTCTGGACGGCTCTGACTTAGAATATGTGGACAACTATAAATACCTAGGTGTCTTGTTAGACTGTAAACTCTCCTTCCAGGCTCACATTAAACATCTCCAATCCAAAATTAAATCTAGAATCGGCTTCCTATTTCGCAATAAAGCATCCTTCAATCATGCTGCCAAACATACATAAAATATATGAATCTGAATCTTAATTTCTCTATCATAAGTCGCCTCCAACATAATTTGAGAGAATTTGTCCGTACGTCCAACCGGCCTCACAACCGCAGACCATGACCTCCAGGCATATTTAACTCTGTAATAAAGCCCATTCATGGGGAAAAAGTAATTCTGATTTTGACTTTTGTTTTATTTCACCTTTATTTAACCAGGTAGGCCAGTTGAGAACAAGTTCTCATTTACAACTGCGATGTGGCCAAGATAAAGCAAAGCAGTGCGACAAAAACAACAACACAGAGTTACACATGGGATAAACAAAAGTACAGTCAATAACACAATTGAAAATTCTATATACATTGTGTGCAAATAATGTAAGGAGGTAAGGCAAGAAATAGGCCAATCATGGCGAAGTAATTATAATTTAGCAATTAAACACTGGAGTGATATATGTGCAGATGAGGATGTGCATGTAGAAATACTGGTGTGCAAAAGAGCAGAAAAACAAAAACAATTATGGGGATGAGGTAGGTACAGTGAGGGATAAAAGTATTTGCTTTGGGGGTGTTTTTCACTGTTCAAAAAAACCTACCATTAAAATTATAGACGGATCATTTCTTTGTCAGTGGGCAAACGTACAAAATCAGCAGTGGATCAAATACTTTCTTCCCTCACTGTAGTTGGTTGGGGATGAGCTATTTTTTTTTTACCTTTATTTTACTAGGCAAGTCAGTTAAGAATTTTTTTAAATTTTCAATGACGGCCTAGGAACAGTGGGTTAACTGCCTGTTCAGGGGCAGAACGACAGATTTGTACCTTGTCAGCTCGGGGATTTGAACTTGCAACCTTTCGGTTACTAGTCCAACGCTCTAACCACTAGGATACCCTAGGCTACACTAGGCTACGCTGCCGCCCCACAGATGGACTGTGTACAGCTGCAATGATCGGTAAGCTGCTTTGACAGCTGACACTGAAAGTTAGTGAGGGAGATATATCTCCAACTTCAGTGATTTTTGCAATTCGTTAATCATTGCCAGCAGAGAACTGGGAGGAAAGGCGGCCAAAGCAGGTGTTGGCTTTGGGGATGACCAGTGAAATATACCTGCTGGAGTGCATGCTAGGGGTGGGTGTTGCTATGGTGACCAGTGAGCTGAGATAAGGCGGAGCTATACCTAGCAAAGACTTATAGATGACCTGGAGCCAGTGGATTTGGCGACGAATATGTAGCGAGGACCAGCCAACGAGAGCATGCAGGTCGCAGTGGTGGGTAGTATAAGGGGCTTTGGTGACAAAACGGATGGCACTGTGATAGACTGCATGCAATTTGCTGAGTAGAGTGTTGGAGTCTAATTTGTAAATGACATCGCCAAAGTCAAGGATTGGTAGGATAGTCAGTTTTAAGAGGGTAGGTTTGGCAGCATGAGAGTGAAGGAGGCTTTGTTGCGAAATTGGAAGCAGATTCTAGATTTAACTTTGGATTGGAGATGCTACAGTCGAGAGTTTACAGTCGAGCCAGACACCTAGGTATTTATAGTTGTCCACATATTCTAAGTCAGAACCGTCCAGAGTAGTGATTCTAGTCGGGCGGGCAGGTGCGGGCAGCGGGAGGTTGAAGTGACGACCCTCCCACTCTGTCTGCCGTATTCTTTCTCTTTGCTCTTGTTTTCCTTATTAGTATGTCAGCGGGCGGAGCTGGGAGGATCGTCAGCAACATGGGACACACCTGGGGCCGGGTATGTCCCGGGATAAATACACCTTTTTCCCATTCATTGAAGAGACTCTCTCCATGCAGACACACTGTTAGATTTTGGTTGTGGCATTTTTTTGTGGCTGTTTTCAACACCCATCATCTCATTTATGCAAACAACCACTCACTTACACTACTAATTACTGACTACACACTATTGTTAATTGTATTTATGTTAATTCAGTTGATAAATCTTTTTTTGTTATTCCTTATCTCCCTTTTTGTTAAGGACTTCGAGCCGGTTCGTGACAAGTGGGGGCTCGTCCGGGATCTTGAAGGTATTGTGTTTGGGAGTAAACATGAAGTGAATGTTTAAAAACTGTAGGTGCTTTGTTTACATCTTTTGTTACAGCTTTTTTGAGTTGTAATGTTTGGTGCCCAGTATTGGTTGCCTTTGTTTGTTTGGTAAACCTGCCACGGTGGTGGATAGTTGGTTGTGTGCTGTATTGGAAAGAGAACATTGGTTAGTTTCCAGGCCGCTGCCCAGGCTGGAGACTCTTGTTCTACTTGCTGTTGGGACATCGGTCTGAGTAGATGAGTACAATAGGCTGTGTATCTCAGTGGGAGATTTGGGTAGGGTAGTTACACCTGCTACCCGGAGCTATAGCCTTTCTTTTCCCCCTGTTAGGCTTAGTGACGTGTTTTACTTTGGAATACGTTGGGCAAGGTTATTTTGTTTGTTGTTTTTGTGTGGTGTCTGGACTGAGCAGTTGTCTTGGGGGCACATTTGTGGCTTGGGGGAATCTGCCAGCGTGCTGGGTGTTTTTTTTCCCCCCCATGCCAGCGGGCTACCGTGAGTAATTACCCACCGCGAATCTGCACGAAGACTAGGGTTGAGTTATTGTAGGATTTGGGGAAGCTGCATAGATATCTAATTTCTCTCCTCTGGTGCCTAGTGTGATTGGCGTTTCTCTTTTTGTCCAGTCTGGTGTGCCCAGCAGAGAAGAAGAGATGTTTTTATTTTATTTATTTGACTATGGTGTCTAATGTAGATGAGTTCATTTGCTTTCCATCAGAGGAACTGTACACGGAACCCAAACTGGCTGCGCGCGTGTGCCATCGTGCGTTATCGTGCATACATTTATTGTGTCCCCCCACACCAAACGCGATCCCGACACGCAGGTTAAAATATCAAAACAACCTCTGAACCAATTACATTAATTTGGGGACAGATCGAAAAGCATTTAACATGTATGGCAATTTAGCTAGTTGGTTTGTACTTGCTAGCTAATTTGTCCTGGGATATAAACATTGAGTTGTTATTTTACCTGAAATGCACAAGGTCCTCTACTCCGACAATTAATCCACACATAAAATGGCCAACCGAATCGTTCATAGTCATCTCTCCTCCTTCCAGGCACTTATATGGTGATTGGCATCTACACTTTCATAGTATTACCTCGACAACCGGCAAAACATTCCGTCTTTCAATCACCCACGTTGGATTAACCAATGAGAAGATGGCACGTGGGTACCTGCTTCTACAAACCAATGAGGAGATGGGAGAGGCAGGACTTGCAGCGCGATCTTCGTCAGAAATAGAAAGGATTTCTATTTTAGCCCTTGGCAACGCAGACGCTCGTTGGCGTGCGTGAGCAGTGTGGGTGCAAAAACTGAATAACATGGATTTCAACATTTATTTTGCAACGCTCGCGCACGTGACGTGACCGGTCTGGTCAGCATGTTAGAATTATTTACTAAAGAACGGCTGTTGAAGATCGCTGAAAACTACAATATTGAAATTAGTGATAAACGTCTAAAGTTGATATTGAAAGCCAATCTGATGGAGAGTGGTATTCTTGAAGTTACCACTGGGGCAGCCTGTGCCGAGGACTCGCCATCTCCCCATTTCGATACAATGGCCGCCCCATCTGTTAGATCTAGTGGTCTGTCTTTTGAACAACAGAAAGAACTGCTTCTGTTACAACTAGAGCATGATTGTGTAAAGTATGAAAAGGAATTGGCATTTAAACAGGATTTGTCGCGTGCAAAAATCCAGTTGCAACAAGAGTGGCTACAGTTGGTTAGAGAAGGAAAGCTCTCAGGGGAGAGTTTGCTCTGGGAAAGTGAACCAGATTCACCTAGTGGTCGCTCCTCTCTAGGTCTTGCCCGGACTCATTTGATATTGTTGGAATCTTATGGTTGTTGCCAACATCTAATGTGAATGACACTGAGGTGTTCTTTACCTTGGAGCTTGTTGCTGATGTAACAGTATAATTTTAAACCGTCCCCTCGCCCATACCCGGGCGCGAACCAGGGACCTTCTGCACACATCAACAACAGTCACCCTCGAAGCATCGTTACCCATCGCTCCACAAAAGCCGCGGCCCTTGCAGAGCAAGGGGAACTACTACTTCAAGGTCTCAGAGCATGTGACGTAACTGATTGAAACGCTATTTAGTGCACACCGCTAACTAAGCTAGCCGTTTCACATCCATTACACTCACCCCCCTTTTTACCTTCCTCCTTTTTCCGCAGCAACCAGTAATCTGGGTCAACAGCATCAATCTAACAGTATAATTTTAAACCATCCCCTCGCCCATACCCGGGCGCGAACCAGGGACCTTCTGCACACATCAACAACAGTCACCCTCGAAGCATCGTTACCCATCGCTCCACAAAAGCCGCGGCCCTTGCAGAGCAAGGGGAACTACTACTTCAAGGTCTCAGAGCATGTGACGTAAACGATTGAAACGCTATTTAGTGCACACCGCTAACTAAGCTAGCCGTTTCACATCCGTTACACTGACGCACTCTCTCGTGCACCCTGTTCCTGAATGTCTACGTGACTGATCATTGTTGATTTTGTTTGGTCTGTTCTGTCGCTCCTGTCTGTTCCCTTCTGGTCTCATTTTCTTCTTTCCTCTTAAAGGTTGCTTCCTGTGCGCATAGGTTGCTGAGGTCTGGGGAGGATGAGGTTGGCTGGAGCAAGTGGAAGTGTGAACACGTACTGGGTCAATTTGAGACGCAGGCTAGGTCATTTCTTTTACTAGCATTTAAGAGCAGTTGGAGGCCACGGAAGGAGAGTTGTATGACGTTGAAGCTCGTTTGTCAAAATAAGGGCCAGATGTATACAGAATGGTGTCGTCTGCGTAGAGGTGGATCACCAGCAGCAAGAGCGACATCATTCATATATACAGAGAAAAGAGTCGGCCTGAGAATTGAACCCTGTGGCACCCACCCATAGACTGCCAGAGGTCCGGACAACAAGCCCTCCAATTTGACACACTGAACTCTAGCTTAGAAGTAGCTGGTGAACCAGACGAGGCAGTCATTAGAGAAACCAAGGCTGTTGAGTCTGTCGATAAGAATACAGTGATTGGCAGAGTTGAAAGCCTTCGCCAGGTCGATGAAGACGGCTGTACAGTACTGTCTTTTATCGATGTGTCTCAGCCTGGATCCCCAGTGGGTCAGCCTGGCTCCCAAGTGGGTGGACCTATGCCCTCCCAGGCCCACCCATGGCTGCGCCCCTGCACAGTCATGTGAAATACATAGATTAGGGCCTAATGAATTTATTTAAATTGACTGATTTCCTTAACTGTAACCCAGCAAAATATTTGAAATTGTTGCATATTGCATTTATATTTTTGTTCAGTTTATATTACTACTGTACATGTAGGTAATATGCAGTATGTTGTGTACAAAAAGCTAATCCATGGTGGGAGTGAAGTTACGCACACACACACACACAAACCCACCCACCACACACAGAAACAGATGAGATTGACAGTGTATTGGTGCTAGTAAGTACTCTTGAGTTGGGAGAAGTGATTTATTGATCTAGGTTTGACTCTGTCTGCAGCATTTGAGCTCTGCGGCTCTGGAATTGATTACACAGAGTAGCAGAGGGAACAAGTCTGATTTCAGAAACAAACATTTACAGGGATGACATCAAATGCATGCTGTAATTGGTCAGGGAGAAACTGTTTGTAGCACCTTAATTGGAGAGGACGGGCTCATGGTAATGGCTGGAACGGAATACATGGTATGGTATGAAACACATAGTTTACGTGTGTTTAATACCATACTAATCACTCCACTCCAGCTATTATTATGAGCAGCCTCCTGTGCTGTGTGTGAGCGTCAATTTGAAGTTGTGTATTTAAGTGGAAAGGCATGTTGGCTAATTATTTCACCCCCTTGCCCCCACCTAACACACACTATACACGGCAGCACACATATGTACAGAAACAGACACACACCAAAGTCACGGGTGTAAACAAGAACACATTATTCCAGACTGTGTGTGTGTGTTGGATGGTGCAGTATTGAATAGGGGTGTCAGCTGTACCTAGTTGAGCCTCTCCGCGGGTTGACCCTAAGGGTTATCTGCACCTTGCCTTGCACACCGTCTGTAACCATGGTAACGGAGGAAGAGGGACAATCAGAGAGAGAGATTAATACAGAGACAGACACACACATAAACAGGTAGTGTAGGCAGTGGCACTAGTATTACCCTCTTGGGGATAAAGCCCTAGGGACTGAAAGCGTGTATGTGAGATTGATTGAGTGAGGGGGAAAAAGAGAGGATATATTAAAGGAATAGAAAACAGATGAAATGGAGAGAAAGCAAGGAGTTTTCACAATTGATCCTAGACATGCGTCATTCAAACCCTCTGTAAGGGTTTTCTTCTGGTGAAAGAGAGGCGGACCAAAATGCAGCGTGGTGGTTATTCATGTTTTTAATAAAGACGACTATACATGAACAGACTATACAAAACAAGAAAAGTGAAAACCTAAACAGTCCTATCTGGTGCAAACACAGAGACAGGAACAATCACCCACAAAACCCAACACAAAACAGGCTACCTAAATATGGTTCCCAATCAGAGACAATGACTAACACCTGCCTCTGATTGAGAACCATATCAGGCCAAACATAGAAATAGACAAACCAGACACACAACATAGAATGCCCACCCAACTCACGTCCTGACCAACACTAAAACAAGGAAAACACATACGAACGATGGACAGAACGTGACACCCTCTCACAAATGTATCAGTTTATCTGATATCCATATCATTAGGAAATTACCTTACAAATTAAAACTGCAATATGTCACTTTTTGTATTTTTTTATGTTCTAAATTGAAAAGCAATAAAGTGTGCCGTTAGCCTGCCTGAGAACCACTGTGTTTACTGGTATTCATTTTCCCAAACTAGTTGGATTTTCCCACCAGATCATGTGGAGTGAAGTTTTCTGTAATCGAGGACGCGGTGTGATGGCAACAATTGGCTAATGGCTAGCGGAGATAGCTAGCTTACAGACATGGCAGACACGAGGGGCAAACAAACTGACCCAGCAACTACTCATCCATCCAAGCCAGGGAGTTTCCTACTAATCAGTGACCTTAATTCCTCAGTCAATGAGGAGGAGCTAAAACCCACTGCCACTCGGCCCTCTGTGGAATTAGTTTGACACGTGATCTAACCCAACGGAACAGAGACATTTGGAGAGTAGACAGGCAAAAAGGGAAAGCGATAGAGCCAGGAGCAAAGAAGAGAGTAAACCTCGGATTTGCATTCACTCTTGGCATTCTTTCAACCAGCTTAATGTGGTAGTCACCTGGAATGCATTTCATTGTCCGTTGTTAAAATATTTGTGGTATTTCTTTCCTTCTTAATGCGTTTGAGCCAATCAGTTGTGTTGTGACAAGGAAGATAGACCTATTTGGTAAAATACCAAGTCCATATTATGGCAAGAACAGCTCAAATAAGCAAAGACAAAATGACAGTCCATCAATATTTTAAGACATGAAGGTCAGTCAATTTGTAAAATTTCAAGAACTTTGAAAGTTTCTTCAAGTGCCGACACAAAACCACCAGCCCTGGCAACCATCATTACTCACACCTGGCATTCATCAATACACGCACATGCGATTCACCATTAAGCACGCCTGAACTCCATTAACTCACTCATTACCTCCCCTTTATCTGACGCTCCCTTAGCTTCTTTCCCAAGGCAGCATTGTTTCTGTTATCCATGTCTAGACGCTACGCCAAGGTTGTATAGGTCTATGGCATTTGTGATATTAAACTTAACACCTGCAATTCCAGAGTCTACATTACACAGACACATCAACATCAACTGTTCAGAGGAGACTGCGGGAATCAGGCCTTCACGGTCGAATTGCTGCAAAGAAACCACTACAACAGGACACCAATAAGAAGAAGAGACTTGCTTGGGCCAAGAAACACAAGTAACGGACATTAGACCGGTGGAAATCTGTCCTTTGGTCTGATTAGTCCAAATGTATGATTTTTGGTTCCAACCGCCATGTCTTTGTGAGACACAGAGTAGAAGAACTGATGATCTCTGCATGTGTGTTTCACACCTAGAAGCATGGAGGAGGTGTGATGGTGTGGGGGTGCTCTCCTGGTGACCGTGTCTGTAATTGATTTAGAATTCAAGGCACACTTAACCAGCATGGCTACCACAGAATTCTGGAGCAATACGCATCCCATCTTGTTTGCACTTAGTGGAACTGTCATTTGTTTTTCACCAGGACAATGACCCAAAACACACCTTCAGGCTGTGTAAGGGCTATTTGGCCAAGAAGGAGAGTGATGGAGTACAACATCAGATGACTTGGCCTCCACAATCACCCAACCTCAACCCAATTGAGATGATTTGGGATAAGCTGGACAGCAGAGTGAAGGAAAAGCAGCCAACAAGTGCTCAGCAGATGTGGGAACTCCTTCAAGACTGTTGGAAAAGCATTGCAGGTGACTACCTCAAGAAGCTGATTGACAGAATGCCAAGAGTGTGCATAGCTGTCATCAAGGCAAAGGGTGACTACTTTGATATTAAATATATTTTGATTTGTAACACTTTTTTTTGGTTACTACATGATTCCATATGCTATATTTTATGTCTTCACTAATATTCTACAATGTAGAAAATAGAACAAATAACGGAAAACCCTTGAATGATTAGGTGTGTCAACGTTTTACTGGTACTGTGTATATATACACACACCGTTCAAAAGTTTGCGGTCACTAAGAAGTGTCCTGGTTTTTGAAAGAAAATCTAATATTTTATCCATTAAAATAACATCAAATTGATCAGAAATACAGTGTAGACATTGTTAATGTTGTAAATGACTATTGTTGTTAGGTGGAGTTTGTCCTGTTTATTCCTGACATCCCAGTTGCAATGCTTGCAGTTAGCCACAGTCACCGATTCCTTACATTTCACGTATTGTTGAACTTGTGATCTACAAATTTTTGTGTAATGTTTATGTCCAATGGCTGATGAGCACCGATACATTTGATCTATATTTTATCTTCATTATTTCTCTCCGTATGACAAGGATTTAAAAGGATTTGCTAGCTAATATTGTGAAAGTAAGACTTTGACATGATCAGTCCAATCAAAGCAACTGTGCATGTAATGTGATTTGACGTCATTTCTGTGGCCAATGACCTTGAGCCTACTTGGAAGGGCACTTGTAATATAACTCTATGGCAGGACCCAAAGGGCTGAAATGTTGGACATCCCAAAGATGTGATATTGGCCATGGCATTTGGCTGGGCTGCCTAATTAGTCCTTTTTTATATGTATTGGTTACTCAAATTATGGCTCTTCATATCAAGAAAGGGAATTTTCATGGTGTTTCAGCACTTGGCAATGAATTTAAACTATGACAACTGGCTGATGATGTTATCAACAAGGATAAACAAAGGAGTGAATTGAACTTTAACCCCATTATTGAGAAAACAAAGAAGAAATTTAACCCCTGGGTGATATGAGATATTTTGTTATACGGTCGGGTTTTATTATCCAAAGTTGAAGGGTTATCCAGATCGGTTTATGTCTCGTTATTACTTGACTTACCTCCTAAAATTGTAAAGGTCTTAGATGAGATTCTTTATCATTTTATTTGGAGGAACAAGCCTCACTATCTACGAAAATATATTCTCACTAATACCCAAGAACAAGGAGGCCTTGAGGTTTTATATTTCAATACTATAAATAATACTTTTAAAATCAGTTGGATTCTGAAGTATGTTAAGAACCAGAACAGTATTTGGAATGTCTTCCCTAAGTATTTATTTGACTCTGTTGGTGGTTTAGAATGTTTTTGCTTCGATGTCATTTTGATGTTGATAAAATCCCAGTTAAGTCCATAAGCAGGCAATTTTAGCTTGGATTTTAGCGTATTAACACCATTTTCCCCCTCACAGATACTTTTTATGGAACAAAAAAGATATATACGATTTAAAAATAAGTATATTTTTTTCATAACTGGTTTGAGAATAAAATTATTTTGGTTGGTCAGTTACTGAATGAGGATGGCTATCTACTCTCATATGGGGAGTTTGTTGATAAATTTAAAATTCCAATATCCCCGAAAGAATATGGAATTGTTTTTGATGCAATTCCAAGGGGAATAAATTCCTCTGTGGTTGATGTAAGTAATTTAGATTTACATGAAAATATATTCAATGGCAATATTAGCGTCAAAGGTAAATGTAGTAATTAACAGATTAGGAATATTTTTTTGTGATACTACAATTCCCTCAGCAAGATTATTTTGGTCAAATATCTATGGTGATATACAATGGGGGAAATGTTACATAGAATTTATCCTGTGAAACATGTTTTGGAAAGATTCAAGCTGAATGTTGAATATAACTGTGATTTCTGTGGAATGGAGGAGGAGACCATTTTGCATTTGTTTTTTTGGCTGTATTTATAGTATCATTTTTTGGATTGACATACAAAAAAATAGGTCTGGTTGGACTATTTAATGGTTTTGATATAATGATTTATTTCAGGAATTCTGACAGATAAAGATGTAGTATATTTAATTCAACTGCTAATAATACTGGGTAAATTTCATATTCACAAATGCAAATGGTCTAATTCAACTTACTATTTACTTATTAAATGAGTTTAAACAATATGGCACTACTTTAACTAAAATGAAAAACAAAAAAGCAATTAAAACTTGTATTATTAATGAATATGATGTGTTTGTTTAGGATCCCTGGCAATGTAAATAGTTTGTTTGTGACTGTTCCTCTTTTGTTTGTTGATATTTGTTAATAAAAAAATAGGGTGGATATGTTGGATGTCTACCCTTCGTAGGGACTTAAGCTTGGTGTTTGCGTAAGGCCTCCATCAGTGGCAGAACACTGAGCCAATCACGGCGCAATGCTCCTACTTCCTGCTGCCCCCCCCCCTCTACTATCACAGAAAGCACTGAGTTAGGCTGAAATACCTGCATTTTGGAGCATTTCGTACTCAAGAAAACAAAAAAAGAGATAATGTTTGTATGCAGCTTTATTAACTCAATGATATATATATTTAATAAAATGTTGCCTTGTTTGCAAACTGATATGTGAGATGTATTAATACTAAAATAACATGCAAAACAGGCAAGCCCCCCCAAAAAGTTTTATACGTACATATACTTTTATATTTTTATATTATGATTTATTTACAGTTGAAGTTGGAAGTTTACATACACTTATGTTGGAGCCATTAAAACTTGTTTTTCAACCACTCCACAAATTTCTTGTTAACAAACTATAGTTTTGGCAAGTCGGTTAGAACATCTACTTTGTGCATGACACAAGTCATGTTTTCAACAGTTGTTTACAGACAGATTATTCCACTTATAATTCACTGTATCACAATTCCAGTTTGTCAGAAGTTTATGTACACTAAGTTGACTGTGCTTTTAAACAGCTTGGAAAATTCCAGAAAATGATGTCATGGCTTTAGAAGCTTCTGATAGGCTAATTGAAATAATTTGAGTCAATTGGAGGTGTACCTGTGGATGTATTTCAAGGCCTACCTTCAAACTCAGTACCACTTTGCTTGACATCAAGGGAAAATCAAAAGAAATCAGTCAAGACCTCAGAAAATTGTAGACTTCCACAAGTCTGGGTCATCCTTGGGAGCAATTTACAAACACCTGAAGGTACCACGTTCATCTGTACAAACAATAGTACACAAGTATAAACACCATGGGACCACGCAGCCGTCATACCGCTCAGGAAGGAGACGTGTTCTGTCTCCTAGAGATGAAAGTACTTTGGTGCGAAAAGTGCAAATCAATCCCAGAACAACAGCAAAGGACCTTGTGAAGATGCTGGAGGAAACAGGTACAAAAGTATCTATATCCACAGTAAAAAGAGTCCTATATCGACATAACCTGAAAGGCTGCTCAGCAAGGACTGCTCCAAAACCACCATAAAAAGCCAGACTACGGTTTGCAACTGCACATGGGGACAAAGATCGCACTTTATGGAGAAATGTCCTCTGGTCTGATGAAACAAAAATTGAACTGTTTAGCCATAATGACCATCGTGAAGCACAGGGGTGGCAGCATCATGTTGTGGGGGTGATTTGCTGCAGGAGTGACTGGTGCACTTCACAAAATAGATGGTATCATGAGGTAAGAAAGTTATGTGGATATATTGAAGCAACATCTCATGACAACAGTCAGGAAGTTAAAGCTTGGTTGCAAATGGGTCTTCCAAACGGACAATGACCCCAAGCATACCTCCAAAGTTGTAGCAAAATAGCTTAAGGACAACAAAGTCAAGGTATTGGAGTGGCCATCACAAAGCCCTGACCTCAATCCCATAGAAAATGTGTGGGCAGAACTGAAAAAGTGTGTGCGAGCAAGGAGGCCTACAAACCTGACTCAGTTACACCAGCTCTGTTAGGAGGAATGTGCCAATATTCATCCAACTTGTTATGGGAAGCTTGTGGAAGGCTACCCAAAACATTTTACCCAAGTTAAACAATTTAAAGGCAATACTACCAAATACTAATTGATTGTATGTAAACTTCTGACCCACTGGGAATGTGATGAAAGAAATAAAAGCTGAAATAAATCATTCTCTCTATTATTCACATTCTTAAAATAAACTGGTGATCCTAACTGTCCTAAGGCAGGGAATTTTCACTAGGATTAAATGTCAGGAATTGTGAATAACTGAGTTGAAATGTATTTGGCAAAGGTGTATGTAAACTTCCTACTTCAACTGTATTTTGGACAAAAAATGTGAATCTCACCTGCCCTGAATGACGGGTCGCCACTGAACGAGAGACATTGTGCAAATTTAAACAAAGTCTTGATGCATACTTGTCTGGAGTAGAATGTGTACATGCTGTGTGTATGTGGAGTCTGGTGTTGCTAGCGCAACACGCCTGCCTGACCTGCTCTGAGAAGATGGGGGAGGACCAGACTGGCTGAGAACTGAGAGGAGAAAAAACAAAAGGATATTAAGATAACTTATTTAAAGGGCTTTGACTTCTCAAACACGGCAGACAACACAATATTATGCCCCATCCCCTTATTAATTCAGCCACTTACTTAGATACCAAGCTAGTTAAACTCAGGGGTCACATTAACCCATAATTGGGTCCTGTGTTTTCCAGCAGGAAAAAAAGACAAAACTTATAAGAAATATCTTGCTGCATTTTGTAAATGCATATCTAAAATGCTTCTTATTGTAATTTCTGTTTGGCATCAGACAAATGTTGTGCTTCAGTTGCACTTCACTCAGATTCACTAACAGGTATCCTATCAGCCAGCCTGGTCTCATAGACTAGAAGTAACATAGTAAATGTAAATATGAAATATTGAAATTATAATATGTTACGTTTGGTATGAAATGGAAGGTGGGTGGTTGGTCAGGGTGAATGGGTGTTCGAATCTCATCAAGGACAACTTTAGCATTATAGCTAATTAGAAACTTTTTCCCCACTTACTACTTTTTAGCTACTTTGCGACCACTTAATATGTTAGCTAACCCTTACCTTAACCCTAACAATAATAAGTTTAGCTCACCTCTCCACTAACCCTAACCTTAACCCTTAAACCTAACTCCTAACCCTAATCCCTAACCTAGCTAACGTTAGCATTAGCCACCTAGCCACCATCTAAGCCACATATCATACATTTGGCAAATCCGTAATATATTGTACACTTTCCTATCAAACGTGCTGTAATTTGTAACATATTTTACATAATAAAGGGTTGCGAAATTACGTAAAGATTAATATGAAATGCTGTGAGACCAGGTTGCAGCCTATCAGCAGACAGCTTACTTTTCTCTGGTAAAATGCACTATTAACTTGAAACAAAACATTAGGAAATGTAGCTGGCTACATTCTTTCTATGATAAACATTAGAGATATGGTGGCTAAGCATCATTTTTGAAAAAAATACCTATCTCTTTCATTGTAAGCTCATTAACTTGTTTCTGCCAGCCAAATGGCATTGCACTTCTGTTGTCATCTGATGAAAATGAACCTCTCTGCGAGTAAGGCTAGTTTCCTGAATTTCCGCCTGTCTGACTTGCCCAAAGTAAACTGCCTGTTACTCAGGCCCTGAAGCTAGGATATGCATGTAATTGGTAGAATCGGATAGAAAACACTCTGAAGTTTCTAAAACTGTTAAAATAATGTATAACAGAACTGATATAGCTGAGAAGAAAACTGAGGAAAATCGTTCTGGAAAAACATTTTTGGAGCTTTCAATGACTTCCAATGCAATACTTTTGAAAGATTCAATTTCCGCCTCCCAGATTGCAGTTCCTATGGATTCCAGTAGATGTCAACAGTCTTCATACAAGGTTTTAGGCTTGTTCTTTTGAAACATGAAGAAGTATTTGTAGTCTTTCCAAGTTGAGCGCCAGGGCAAAAGTAGTCTTTTTTCGTGCATGAATGTGGACATGCTCTTCGTTCTTTTCCTTTGCTATTGAACATAGTAATCTCCATCTCAAATATTATCTTTAATTTAGATTTTAGACAAGCTGAGGATTAATAAAAAAACATTGTTTGACTCGTTCAGATGAACTTTGCTGGTAACCTTTTGGAATCCTTTGTATGCATGTTGAAGGACTGGATTATTGAATTCAATGGCGCCAACTAAACAGTGTTTTGGGATATAGGAAGGACTTTGTCGAAGAAAACGACCATTCATTGTGTAGCTGGGACCCTTGGTATTGCAAACAGAGGAAGATCTTCAAAAGTAAGTGATTTATTTTATCGCTATTTGTTATTTTGTGATTTTAAAAATCAAATTTTATGGCTTGCATCAGTTACTTGATGTGGAATAGAGTTCCATGTAGTCACGGCTCTATCTAGTACTGTGCGCCTCCCATAGTCTGTTCTGGATTTGTGGACTGTGAAGAGACCACTTGTGGCATGTCTTGTGGGGTATGCATGGGTGTCTGAGCTGTGTGCCAGTAGTTCAAACAGACAGCTCGGTGCATTCAGCATGTCAATACCTCTCTGCTGAACAACCTCATCATAGATTCTTACTAACATACCAACTTAGTTACTTATTAAACTACATTTCATAAACTAGCGTTAGACATTATAGCTTTGTAAATTGGTGTTAAACTTAAAAAGTTGCATTTAAACTCAGCAAAAAAAGAAACATCCCTTTTTCAGGAGCCTGTCTTTCAAAGATAATTAAAAAATTCAAAAATTCACAGATCTTCATTGTAAAGGGTTTAAACACTGTGTCCCATGCTTGTTCAATGAACCATCAACAATTAATGAACATGCACCTGTTGAACAGTCGATAAGACACTAACAGCTTACAGACGATAGGCAATTAAGGTCACAGTTATAAAAACTTAGGACACTAAAGAGGCCTTTCTACTGACTCTGAATAACAAAAGAAAGATGCCCAGGGTCCCTGCTCATCTGCGTGAACGTGCCTTAGGCATGTTGCAAGGAGGCATGAGGACTGTAGATGTGGCCAGGGTAATAAATTGCAATGTCCGTACTGTGAGACGCCCAAGACAGTGCTACAGGGAGACAAGATGGACAGCTGATCGTTCTCGCAGTGGCAGACCACGTGTAACAACACCTGCACAGGATCGGTACATCCGAACATCACACCTGCGGGACAGGTACAGGATGGCAACAACAACTGCCCGAGTTACACCACCAGGAACGCACAATCCCTCCATCGGTGCTCAGACTGTCCTCAATAGGCTGAGAGAGGCTGGACTGAGTCCTGTTGTAAGGCAGGTCCTCACCAGACATCACCAGACATCACCGGCAACAACGTCACCCATGGGCACAAACCCACTGTCGCTGGACCAGACAGGACTGGCAAAAAGTGCTCTTCTGAGTTGCGGTTTTGTCTCACTAGGGGTGATGGTCGAATTCGCGCTTATCCTCGAAGGAATGAGTGTTACACCGAGGCCTGTACTCTGAGGCGGTGTGTCACAGCATCATCGGACTGAGCTTGTTGTCATTGCAGGCATCTCAACGCTGTGCGTTACAGGGAAGACATCCTCCTCCCTCATGTGGAACCCTTCCTGTAGGGTCATCCTGACATGACCCTCCAGCATGACAATGCCACCAGCCATACTGCTCATTCTGTGCGTGATTTCCTGCAAAACAGGAATGTCAGTGTTCTGCCATGGCCAGCGAAGAGCCCGGATCTCAATCCCATTGAGCACGTCTGGGACCTGTTGGATCGGAGGGTGAGGGCTAGGGCCATTCCCCCCAAAAATGTACGGGAACTTGCAGGTGCCTTAGTAGAAGAGTGGGTTTATATCTCACAGCAAGTACTGGCAAATCTGGTGCAGTCCATGAGGAGGAGATGTACTGCAGTACTTAATGCAGCTGGTGGCCACACCAGATACTGACTGTTACTTTTGATTTTGAACCCCCCTTTGTTCAGGGACACATTATTCCATTTCTGTTAGTCACATGTCTGTCGAACTTGTTTAGTTTATGTCTCAGTTGTTGAATCTTGTTATTTTCATACAAATATTTACACATGTTAAGTTTGCTGAAAATGAACGCAGTTAACAGTGAGAGGATGTTTCTTTTTTAGCATACCCACATCACTATTGAAGCAGCAGGGACGTTGGTACTATGACTGTTGGTTTTGTTAAACTAATCCATTTAGATTGAAACAGACACACACTGACATACACACAGAAACGCACGCACACACACACACACGCACACGCACATGCACGCGCACGCGCACGCGCGCACACACACACACACACACACACACACACACACACACACACACACACACACACACACACACACACACACACACACACACACAGTCTCCATCTATATCTCCATGGTGGCAGCTTAAGGACTCCGGCTGTTTAATGAAACCATGAACACGCGCAATCAAGCACTGCCACCGTGCATTGTCGGTAGGGAGCAGCTCGAGAGCAGGGCATTAACATTGGGAGATGCTGTGCGGCACAGAGCAAGAGCAATGCTGTGCAGCAAAGAGCAAGAGCAATCTCAATTCTCATTTCGTCAGGATTGGAGGGATTTATTTTAGACTCGAACGATGTGCCAGTGCAACTTCAAAATAAATCAAGATAATGCACTCCAGACAACAAGTCAAGATAATGCACTACAGACGACAAGTCAAGATAATGCACTACAGACGACAAGTCAAGATAATGCACTTCAGACGACAAGTCAAGATAATGCACTACAGACAACAAGTCAAGGTAATTCACAACAGACAGTAAGTCAAGATAATGCACCACAGAGAGTAAATCAAGATAATGCACGACAGGCAGCAAGTCAAGATAATGCAATACATGCAGTAAGTCAAGATAATGCCCTACAGACAACAATTCAAGATAATTCACTACATACAACAATTCAAGATCATGCACTCCCTACATCCCTCCCTCTCGCCCTTCCTCTGTCCCTACATCCCTCCCTCTCGCCCTCCCTCTGTCCCTACTTCCCTCCCTCTCTCCCTCCCTCTCTCCCTACATCCCTCCCTCTCGCCCTCCCTCTCTCCCTACATCCCTCCCTCTCGCCCTCCCTCTGTCCCTACTTCCCTCCCTCTCTCCCTCCCTCTCTCCCTACATCCCTCCCTCTCGCCCTTCCTCTCTCCCTACATCCCTCCCTCTCACCCTCCCTCTCTCCCTACATCCCTACCTCTCGCCCTCCCTCTGTCCCTACTTCCCTCGCTCTCTCCCTCCCTCTCTCCCTACATCACTCCCTCTCGCCCTTCCTCTCTCCCTACATCCCTCCCTCTCACCCTCCCTCTCTCCCTACTTCCCTCCCTCTCGCCCTACCTCTCTCCCTACATCCCTACATCCCTACCTCTCGCCCTCCCTCTCTCCCTACTTCTCTCACTCTCGCCCTCCCTCTCTCCCTACATCCCTCCCTTTCGCCCTCCCTCTCTCCCTACTTCTCTCACTCTCGCCCTCCCTCTCTCCCTACTTCCCTCCCGCTCGCTCTCCCTCTCTCCCAACATCCCTCCCTCTTGCCCTCCCTCTCTCCCTACATCCCTCCCTCTCACCCTCCTTCTCTCCCTACATCCCTACCTCTCGCCCTCCCTCTGTCCCTACTTCCCTCCCTCTCTCCCTACATCCCTCCCTCTCGCCCTCCCTCTCTCGCTACATCCCTCCCTCTCGCCCTTCCTCTCTCCCTACATCCCTACCTCTCACCCTCCCTCTCACCCTCCCTCTCTCCCTACTTCCCTCCCTCTCGCCCTCCCTCTCTCCCAACATCCCTCCCACTCTCCCTACTTCCCTCCCTCTCGCCCTCCCTCTCTCCCCTACTTCCCTCCCTCTCGACCTCCCTCTCTCCCTACATCCCTCCCTATCTCCCTACTTCCCTCCCTCTCGCCCTCCCTCTCTCCCTACTTCGCTCCCTCTCGCCCTCCCTCTCTCCCAACATCCCTCCCACTCTCCCTACTTCCCTCCCTCTCGGCCTCCCTCTCTCCCTACATCCCTCCCTCTCGCCCTCCCTCTCTCCCCACTTCCCTCACTCTCGACCTCCCTCTCTCCCTACATCCCTCCCTCTCTCCCTACTTCTCTCCCTCTCGCCCCCCTCTCTCCCTACTTCCCTCCCTCTCGCCCTCCCTCTCTCCCTACATCCCTCCCACTCTCCCTACATCCCTCCCTCTCGACCTCCCTCTCTCCCTACTTCGCTCCCTCTCACCCTCCCTCTCTCCCAACATCCCTCCCACTCTCCCTACTTCCCTCCCTCTCACCCTCCCTCTCTCCCTACATCCCTCCCTCTCGCCCTCCCTCTCTCCCTACTTCCCTCCCTCTCGACCTCCCTCCCTACATCCCTCCCTCTCTCCCTACTTCTCCCCCTCTCGCCCTCCCTCTCTCCCTACTTCCCTCCCTCTCGCCCTCCCTCTCTCTCTACTTCCCTCCCTCTCGCCCTCCCTCTGTCCCTACTTCCCTCCCTCTCTCCCTACATCCCTCCCTCTCACCCTCCCTCTCCCCTACATCCCTTCATCTCGCCCTCCCTCTCTCCCTACATCCCTCCCTCTCGCCCTTCCTCTCTCCCTACATCCCTCCCTCTCACCCTCCCTCTCACCCTCCTTCTCTCCCTACTTCTCTCCCTACTTCCCACCCTCTCTCCCAACATCCCTCCCACTCTCCCTACTTCCCTCCCTCTCGCCCTCCCTCTCTCCCTACTTCCCTCCCTCTCGACCTCCCTCTCTCCCTACATCCCTCCCTCTCTCCCTACTTCCCTCCCTCTCGCCCTCCCTCTCTCCCAACATCCCTCCCACTCTCCCTCCCACTCTCCCAACATCCCTCCCACTCTCCCTACTTCCCTCCCTCTAGCCCTCCCTCTCTCCCTACATCCCTCCCTCTCGCCCTCCCTCTCTCCCTACATCCCTCCCACTCTCCCTACATCCCTCCCTCTCGACCTCCCTCTCTACCGACATCCCTCCCACTCTCCCTACTTCCCTCGCTCTCACCCTCCCTCTCTCCCTACATCCCTCCCTCTCGCCCTCCCTCTCTCCCTACTACCCTCCCTCTCGACCTCCCTCTCTCCCTACATCCCTCCCTCTCTCCCTACTTCTCCCCCTCTCGCCCTCCCTCTCTCCCTACTTCCCTCCCTCTCGCCCTCCCTCTGTCCCTACTTCCCTCCCTCTCTCCCTACATCCCTCCCTCTCACCCTCCCTCTCTCCCTACATCCCTACCTCTCGCCCTCCCTCTGTCCCTACTTCCCTCCCTCTCTCCCTACATCCCTCTCTCTCGCCCTTCCTCTCTCCCTACATCCCTCCCTCTCGCCCTCCCTCTCTCCCTACATCCCTACCTCTCGCCCTCCCTCTGTCCCTACTTCCCTCCCTCTCTCCCTACATCTCTCCCTCTCGCCCTCCCTCTCTCCCTACTTCTCTCCCTCTCGCCCTCCCTCTCTCCCTACTTCCCTCCCGCTCGCTCTCCCTCTCTCCCAACATCCCTCCCTCTTGCCCTCCCTCTCTCCCTACATCCCTCCCTCTCACCCTCCCTCTATCCCTACATCCCTACCTCTCTCCCTACATCTCTCCCTCTCGCCCTCCCTCTCTCCCTACTTCTCTCCCTCTCGCCCTCCCTCTCTCCCTACTTCCCTCCCGCTCGCTCTCCCTCTCTCCCAACATCCCTCCCTCTTGCCCTTCCTCTCTCCCTACATCCCTCCCTCTCACCCTCCCTCTCTCCCTACATCCCTACCTCTCGCCCTCCCTCTGTCCCTACTTCCCTGCCTCTCTCCCTACATCCCTCCCTCTCGCCCTCCCTCTCTCCCTACATCCCTCCCTCTCGCCCTTCCTCTCTCCCTACATCCCTCCCTCTCACCCTCCCTCTCACCCTCCCTCTCTCCCTACTTCCCTCCCTCTCGCCCTCCCTCTCTCCCAACATCCCTCCCTCTCTCCCTCCCTCTCTCCCTACATCCCTCCCCCTCTCCCTACTTCCCTCCCTCTCGCCCTCCCTCTCTCCCTACTTCGCTCCCTCTCGCCCTCCCTCTCTCCCTCTCGCCCTCCCTCTCTCCCTACTTCGATCCCTCTCGCCCTCCCTCTCTCCCAACATCCCTCCCACTCTCCCTACTTCCCTCCCTCTCGCCCTCCCTCTCTCCCTACTTCCCTCCCTCTCGACCTCCCTCTCTCCCTACATCCCTCCCTCTCTCCCTACTTCTCTCCCTCTCGCCCTCCCTCTCTCCCTACTTCCCTCCCTCTCGCCCTCCCTCTCTCCCTACATCCCTCCCACTCTCCCTCCCTCTGTCCCTACTTCCCTCCCTCTCGCCCTCCCTCTCTCCCTACATCCCTCCCACTCTCCCTACATCCCTCCCTCTCGACCTCCCTCTCTCCCTACATCCCTCCCTCTCTCCCTACTTCTCTCCCTCTCGCCCTCCCTCTCTCCCTACTTCCCTCTCTCTCGACCTCCCTCTCTCCCTACTTCCCTCTCTCTCGACCTCCCTCTCTCCCTACATCCCTCCCTCTCTCCCTACTTCCCTTCCTCTCGCCCTCCCTCTCTCCCTACATCCCTCCTTCTCGCCCTCCCTCTCTCCCTACTTCCCTCCCTCTCGACCTCCCTCTCTCCCTACATCCCTCCCTCTGTCCCTACTTCCCTACCTCTCGCCCTTCCTCTCTCCCTACTTCTCTCCCTCTCGCCCTCCCTCTCTCCCTACATCCCTCCCTCTCTCCCTATAGCCCTCCCTCTCTCCCTACATCCCTCCCTCTCTCCCTATACATCCCTCCCTCTCTCCCTACATCCCTCCCTCTCTCCCTACATCCCTCCCTCTCTCCCTACTTCTCTCCCTCTCGCCCTCCCTCTCTCCCTACATCCCTCCCTCTCTCCCTACTTCCCTCCCTCTCGACCTCCCTCTCTCCCTACATCCCTCCCTCTCGCCCTCCCTCCCTCTGTCCCTACTTCCCTACCTCCCACAGGATGATAAGCACAGGTGCCACTACAACACTCCCACAGAAAATCAAAAGCTCTCTGGCCACACAGACTGCGACTAATGGCTATACGTCCCTCAACACACACACACACCCTAGAAGACCTGTGCCATACACAACACTACACACATCGGGATCAGCCTGGTGGCTACAACACCTGGGGAGGCAGTAGAGGAAACAGTGAGAGGAAGACAACAACTAGGCTACTAGGAGAGACAATCGTAATACATCGTAATAGATTTGTCTGCCTAAGCCTGAAATAACTTTGTAAATAGCTTTTTTTTACTTCCCTCCCTCTCGCCCTCCCTCTGTCCCTACTTCCCTCCCTCTCTCCCTACATCCCTCCCTCTCACCCTCCCTCTCTCCCTACATCCCTACCTCTCGCCCTCCCTCTGTCCCTACTTCCCTCCCTCTCTCCCTACATCCCTCTCTCTCGCCCTTCCTCTCTCCCTACATCCCTCCCTCTCACCCTCCCTCTCTCCCTACATCCCTACCTCTCGCCCTCCCTCTGTCCCTACTTCCCTTCCTCTCTCCCTACATCTCTCCCTCTCGCCCTCCCTCTCTCCCTACTTCTCTCCCTCTCGCCCTCCCTCTCTCCCTACTTCCCTCCCGCTCGCTCTCCCTCTCTCCCAACATCCCTCCCTCCCTCTTGCCCTTCTCCCTACATCCCTCCCTCTCACCCTCCCTCTCTCCCTCTCTCCCTACCTCTCGCCCTCCCTCTGTCCCTACTTCCCTCCCTCTCTCCCTACATCCCTCCCTCTCGCCCTCCCTCTCTCCCTACATCCCTCCCTCTCGCCCTTCCTCTCTCCCTACATCCCTCCCTCTCACCCTCCCTCTCACCCTCCCTCTCTCCCTAATTCCCTCCCTCTCGCCCTCCCTCTCTCCCAACATCCCTCCCACTCTCCCTACTTCCCTCCCTCTCGCCCTCCCTCTCTCCCTACTTCCCTCCCTCTCGCCCTCCCTCTGTCCCTACTTCCCTCCCTCTCACCCTCCCTCTCTCCCTACATCCCTCCCACTCTCCCTACATCCCTCCCTCTCGACCTCCCTCTCTCCCTACATCCCTCCCTCTCTCCCTACTTCTCTCCCTCTCGCCCTCCCTCTCCCTACTTCCCTCTCTCTCGACCTCCCTCTCCCTACTTCCCTCTCTCGACCTCCCTCTCTCCCTCCCTCCCTCTCCCTACTTCCCTCCTCTCTCTCCCTCTCTCCCTACATCCCTCCTCTCGCCTTCCCTCTCTCCCTACTCGCCCTCCCTCCCTCTCTCCCTCATCCCTCCTTCTCCCTACATCCCTCTCTCCCTACTTCCCTCCCTCTCGCCCTCCCTCTCTCCCAACATCCCTCCCACTCTCCCTCTTCCCTCCCTCTCCCTCCCTCTCTCCCTACATCCCTCCCTCTCGCCCTCCCTCTCTCCCCACTTCCCTCTCCCCTCCCTCTCCCTACATCCCTCCCTCTCTCCCTACTTCTCTCCCTCTCGCCCCCTCTCTCCCTACTTCCCTCCCTCTCGCCCTCCCTCTCTCCCTACATCCCTCCCACTCTCCCTACATCCCTCCTCTCGACCTCCCTCTCTCCCTACTTCGCTCCCTCTCACCCTCCCTCTCTCCCAACATCCCTCCCACTCTCCCTACTTCCCTCCCGCTCGCTCTCCCTCTCTCCCAACATCCCTCCCTCTTGCCCTCCCTCTCCCTACATCCCTCCCTCTCACCCTCCCTCTCTCCCTCTCTCCCTACCTCTCACCCTCCCTCTGTCCCTACTTCCCTCCCTCTCTCCCTACATCCCTCCCTCTCCCCTCCCTCTCTCCCTACATCCCTCCCTCTCGCCCTTCCTCTCTCCCTACATCCCTCCCTCTCACCCTCCCTCTCACCCTCCCTCTCTCCCTAATTCCCTCCCTCTCGCCCTCCCTCTCTCCCAACATCCCTCCCACTCTCCCTACTTCCCTCCCTCTCGCCCTCCCTCTCTCCCTACTTCCCTCCCTCTCGCCCTCCCTCTGTCCCTACTTCCCTCCCTCTCACCCTCCCTCTCTCCCTACATCCCTCCCACTCTCCCTACATCCCTCCCTCTCGACCTCCCTCTCTCCCTACATCCCTCCCTCTCTCCCTACTTCTCTCCCTCTCGCCCTCCCTCTCTCCCTACTTCCCTCTCTCTCGACCTCCCTCTCTCCCTACTTCCCTCTCTCTCGACCTCCCTCTCTCCCTACATCCCTCCCTCTCTCCCTACTTCCCTTCCTCTCGCCCTCCCTCTCTCCCTACATCCCTCCTTCTCGCCTTCCCTCTCTCCCTACTTCGCTCCCTCTCGCCCTCCCTCTCTCCCAACATCCCTCCCACTCTCCCTACTTCCCTCCCTCTCGGCCTCCCTCTCTCCCTACATCCCTCCCTCTCGCCCTCCCTCTCTCCCCACTTCCCTCACTCTCGACCTCCCTCTCTCCCTACATCCCTCCCTCTCTCCCTACTTCTCTCCCTCTCGCCCCCTCTCTCCCTACTTCCCTCCCTCTCGCCCTCCCTCTCTCCCTACATCCCTCCCACTCTCCCTACATCCCTCCCTCTCGACCTCCCTCTCTCCCTACTTCGCTCCCTCTCACCCTCCCTCTCTCCCAACATCCCTCCCACTCCCTACTTCCCTCCCTCTCACCCTCCCTCTCTCTCCCTACATCCCTCCCTCTCGCCCTCCCTCTCTCCCTACTTCCCTCCCTCTCGACCTCCCTCCCTACATCCCTCCCTCTCTCCCTACTTCCCCCCCTCTCGCCCTCCCTCTCTCCCTACTTCCCTCCCTCTCGCCCTCCCTCTCTCTCTACTTCCCTCCCTCTCGCCCTCCCTCTGTCCCTACTTCCCTCCCTCTCTCCCTACATCCCTCCCTCTCACCCTCCCTCTCTCCCTACATCCCTTCATCTCGCCCTCCCTCTCTCCCTACATCCCTCCCTCTCGCCCTTCCTCTCTCCCTACATCCCTCCCTCTCACCCTCCCTCTCACCCTCCTTCTCTCCCTACTTCTCTCCCTACTTCCCACCCTCTCTCCCAACATCCCTCCCACTCTCCCTACTTCCCTCCCTCTCGCCCTCCCTCTCTCCCTACTTCCCTCCCTCTCGACCTCCCTCTCTCCCTACATCCCTGCCTCTCTCCCTGCTTCCCTCCCTCTCGCCCTCCCTCTCTCCCTACTTCGCTCCCTCTCGCCCTCCCTCTCTCCCAACATCCCTCCCACTCTCCCTCCCCCCTCTCCCAACATCCCTCCCACTCTCCCTACTTCCCTCCCTCTAGCCCTCCCTCTCTCCCTACATCCCTCCCTCTCGCCCTCCCTCTCTCCCTCTCCCATCCCTCCCACTCTCCCTACATCCCTCCCTCTCGACCTCCCTCTCTACCGACATCCCTCCCACTCTCCCTACTTCCCTCGCTCTCACCCTCCCTCTCTCCCCCTACATCCCTCCCTCTCGCCCCTCCCTCTCTCCCTACTCCCTCCCTCTCGACCTCCCTCTCTCCCTACATCCCTCCCTCTCTCCCTACTTCTCCCCCTCGCCCTCCCTCTCTCCCTACTTCCCTCCCTCTCGCCCTCCCTCTGTCCCTACTTCCCTCCCTCTCTCCCTACATCCCTCCCTCTCACCCTCCCTCTCTCCCTACATCCCTACCTCTCGCCCTCCCTCTGTCCCTACTTCCCTCCCTCTCTCCCTACATCCCTCTCTCTCGCCCTTCCTCTCTCCCTACATCCCTCCCTCTCGCCCTCCCTCTCTCCCTCCTCCATCCCTCCTCTCGCCCTCCCTCTGTCCCTACTTCCCTCCCTCTCTCCCTACATCTCTCCCTCTCGCCCTCCCTCCTCCCTCTCCCTACTTCTCTCCCTCTCGCCCTCCCTCTCTCCCTACTTCCCTCCCGCTCGCTCTCCCTCTCTCCCAACATCCCTCCCTCTTGCCCTCCCTCTCTCCCTACATCCCTCCCTCTCACCCTCCCTCTCTCCCTACATCCCTACCTCTCTCCCTACATCTCTCCCTCTCGCCCTCCCTCTCTCCCTACTTCTCTCCCTCTCGCCCTCCCTCTCTCCCTACTTCCCTCCCCCGCTCGCTCTCCCTCTCTCCCAACATCCCTCCCTCTTGCCCTTCCTCTCTCCCTACATCCCTCCCTCTCACCCTCCCTCTCTCCCTACATCCCTACCTCTCGCCCTCCCTCTGTCCCTACTTCCCTGCCTCTCTCCCTACATCCCTCCCTCTCTCCCTCCCTCTCTCCCTACATCCCTCCCTCTCGCCCTTCCTCTCTCCCTACATCCCTCCCTCTCACCCTCCCTCTCACCCTCCCTCTCTCCCTACTACTTCCCTCCCCTCTCGCCCTCCCTCTCTCCCAACACATCCCTCCCTCTCTCCCTCCCTCCCTCCCTACATCCCTCCCCCTCTCCCTACTTCCCTCCCTCTCGCCCTCCCTCTCTCCCTACTTCGCTCCCTCTCGCCCTCCCTCTCTCCCTCTCGCCCTCCCTCTCTCCCTACTTCCCTCCCTCTCGCCCTCCCTCTCTCCCAACATCCCTCCCACTCTCCCTACTTCCCTCCCTCTCGCCCTCCCTCTCTCCCTACTTCCCTCCCTCTCGACCTCCCTCTCTCCCTACATCCCTCCCTCTCTCCCTACTTCTCTCCCTCTCGCCCTCCCTCTCTCCCTACTTCCCTCCCTCTCGCCCTCCCTCTCTCCCTACATCCCTCCCACTCTCCCTCCCTCTGTCCCTACTTCCCTCCCTCTCGCCCTCCCTCTCTCCCTACATCCCTCCCTCTCCCTACATCCCTCCCTCTCGACCTCCCTCTCTCCCTACATCCCTCCCTCTCTCCCTACTTCTCTCCCTCTCGCCCTCCCTCTCTCCCTACTTCCCTCTCTCTCGACCTCCCTCTCTCCCTACTTCCCTCTCTCTCGACCTCCCTCTCTCCCTACATCCCTCCCTCTCTCCCTACTTCCCTTCCTCTCGCCCTCCCTCTCTCCCTACATCCCTCCTTCTCGCCCTCCCTCTCTCCCTACTTCCCTCCCTCTCGACTTCCCTCTCTCCCTACATCCCTCCCTCTGTCCCTACTTCCCTACCTCTCGCCCTTCCTCTCCCCTACTTCTCTCCCTCTCGCCCTCCCTCTCTCCCTACATCCCTCCCTCTCTCCCTATAGCCCTCCCTCTCTCCCTACATCCCTCCCTCTCTCCCTATACATCCCTCCCTCTCTCCCTACATCCCTCCCTCTCTCCCTACATCCCTCCCTCTCTCCCTACTTCTCTCCCTCTCGCCCTCCCTCTCTCCCTACATCCCTCCCTCTCCCCTACTTCCCTCCCTCTCGACCTCCCCCTCTCTCCCTACATCCCTCCCTCTCGCCCTCCCTCCCTCTGTCCCTACTTCCCTACCTCCCACAGGATGATAAGCACAGGTGCCACTACAACACTCCCACAGAAAATCAAAAGCTCTCTGGCCACACAGACTGCGACTAATGGCTATACGTCCCTCAACACACACACACACCCTAGAAGACCTGTGCCATACACAACACTACACACATCGGGATCAGCCTGGTGGCTACAACACCTGGGGAGGCAGTAGAGGAAACAGTGAGAGGAAGACAACAACTAGGCTACTAGGAGAGACAATCGTAATACATCGTAATAGATTTGTCTGCCTAAGCCTGAAATAACTTTGTAAATAGCTTTTTTTTACTTCCCTCCCTCTCGCCCTCCCTCTGTCCCTACTTCCCTCCCTCTCTCCCTACATCCCTCCCTCTCACCCTCCCTCTCTCCCTACATCCCTACCTCTCGCCCTCCCTCTGTCCCTACTTCCCTTCCTCTCTCCCTACATCTCTCCCTCTCGCCCTCCCTCTCTCCCTACTTCTCTCCCTCTCGCCCTCCCTCTCTCCCTACTTCCCTCCCGCTCGCTCTCCCTCTCTCCCAACATCCCTCCCTCTTGCCCTCCCTCTCTCCCTACATCCCTCCCTCTCACCCTCCCTCTCTCCCTCTCTCCCTACCTCTCGCCCTCCCTCTGTCCCTACTTCCCTCCCTCTCTCCCTACATCCCTCCCTCTCGCCCTCCCTCTCTCCCTACATCCCTCCCTCTCGCCCTTCCTCTCTCCCTACATCCCTCCCTCTCACCCTCCCTCTCACCCTCCCTCTCTCCCTAATTCCCTCCCTCTCGCCCTCCCTCTCTCCCAACATCCCTCCCACTCTCCCTACTTCCCTCCCTCTCGCCCTCCCTCTCTCCCTACTTCCCTCCCTCTCGCCCTCCCTCTGTCCCTACTTCCCTCCCTCTCACCCTCCCTCTCTCCCTACATCCCTCCCACTCTCCCTACATCCCTCCCTCTCGACCTCCCTCTCTCCCTACATCCCTCCCTCTCTCCCTACTTCTCTCCCTCTCGCCCTCCCTCTCTCCCTACTTCCCTCTCTCTCGACCTCCCTCTCTCCCTACTTCCCTCTCTCTCGACCTCCCTCTCTCCCTACATCCCTCCCTCTCTCCCTACTTCCCTTCCTCTCGCCCTCCCTCTCTCCCTACATCCCTCCTTCTCGCCTTCCCTCTCTCCCTACTTCCCTCCCTCTCGACCTCCTCTCTCTCCCTACATCCCTCCCTCTGTCCCTACTTCCCTACCTCTCGCCCTTCCTCTCTCCCTACTTCTCTCCCTCTCGCCCTCCCTCTCTCCCTACATCCCTCCCTCTCTCCCTATAGCCCTCCCTCTCTCCCTACATCCCTCCCTCTCTCCCTATACATCCCTCCCTCTCTCCCTACATCCCTCCCTCTCTCCCTACATCCCTCCCTCTCTCCCTACTTCTCTCCCTCTCGCCCTCCCTCTCTCCCTACATCCCTCCCTCTCTCCCTACTTCCCTCCCTCTCGACCTCCCTCTCTCCCTACATCCCTCCCTCTCGCCCTCCCTCTGTCCCTACTTCCCTACCTCCCACAGGATGATAAGCACAGGTGCCACTACAACACTCCCACAGAAAATCAAAAGCTCTCTGGCCACACAGACTGCGACTAATGGCTATACGTCCCTCAACACACACACACACACTCTAGAAGACCTGTGGCCATACACAACACTACACACATCGGGATCAGCCTGGTGGCTACAACACCTGGGGAGGCAGTAGAGCAAACAGTGAGAGGAAGACAATAACTAGGCTACTAGGAGAGACAATCGTAATACATCGTAATAGATTTGTCTGCCTAAGCCTGAAATAACTTTGTAAATAGCTTTTTTTTACTTCCCTCCCTCTCGCCCTCCCTCTGTCCCTACTTCCCTCCCTCTCTCCCTACATCCCTCCCTCTCACCCTCCCTCTCTCCCTACATCCCTACCTCTCGCCCTCCCTCTGTCCCTACTTCCCTCCCTCTCTCCCTACATCCCTCTCTCTCGCCCTTCCTCTCTCCCTACATCCCTCCCTCTCACCCTCCCTCCCTACATCCCTACCTCTTGCCCTCCCTCTGTCCCTACTTCCCTCCCTCTCTCCCTACATCTTTCCCTCTCGCCCTCCCTCTCTCCCTACTTCTCTCCCTCTCACCCTCCCTCTCTCCCTACTTCCCTCCCGCTCGCTCTCCCTCTCTCCCAACATCCCTCCCTCTTGCCCTCCCACTCTCCCTACATCCCTCCCTCTCACCCTCCCTCTCTCCCTACATCCCTACCTCTCGCCCTCCCTCTGTCCCTACTTCCCTCCCTCTCTCCCTACATCCCTCCCTCTCGCCCTCCCTCTCTCCCTACATCCCTCCCTCTCGCCCTTCCTCTCTCCCTACATCCCTCCCTCTCACCCTCCCTCTCTCCCTACTTCCCTCCCTCTCGCCCTCCCTCTCTCCCAACATCCCTCCCACTCTCCCTACTTCCCTCCCTCTCGCCCTCCCTCTCTCCCTACTTCCCTCCCTCTCGACCTCCCTCTCTCCCTACATCCCTCCCTCTCTCCCTACTTCCCTCCCTCTCGCCCTCCCTCTCTCCCTACTTCGCTCCCTCTCGCCCTCCCTCTCTCCCTCTCGCCCTCCCTCTCTCCCTACTTCGCTCCCTCTCGCCCTCCCTCTCTCCCAACATCCCTCCCACTCTCCCTACTTCCCTCCCTCTCGCCCTCCCTCTCTCCCTACTTCCCTCCCTCTCGACCTCCCTCTCTCCCTACATCCCTCCCTCTCTCCCTACTTCTCTCCCTCTCGCCCTCCCTCTCTCCCTACTTCCCTCCCTCTCGCCCTCCCTCTCTCCCTACATTCCTCCCTCTCTCCCTACTTCTCCCCCTCTCGCCCTCCCTCTCTCCCTACTTCCCTCCCTCTCGCCCTCCCTCTGTCCCTACTTCCCCCTCCCTCTCGCCCTCCCTCTCTCCCTACATCCCTCCCACTCTCCCTACATCCCTCCCTCTCGACCTCCCTCTCTCCCTACATCCCTCCCTCTCTCCCTACTTCTCTCCCTCTCGCCCTCCCTCTCTCCCTACTTCCCTCTCTCTCGACCTCCCTCTCTCCCTACTTCCCTCTCTCTCGACCTCCCTCTCTCCCTACATCCCTCCCTCTCTCCCTACTTCCCTTCCTCTCGCCCTCCCTCTCTCCCTACATCCCTCCTTCTCGCCCTCCCTCTCTCCCTACTTCCCTCCCTCTCGACCTCCCTCTCTCCCTACATCCCTCCCTCTGTCCCTACTTCCCTACCTCTCGCCCTTCCTCTCTCCCTACTTCTCTCCCTCTCGCCCTCCCTCTCTCCCTACATCCCTCCCTCTCTCCCTATAGCCCTCCCTCTCTCCCTACATCCCTCCCTCTCTCCCTATACATCCCTCCCTCTCTCCCTACATCCCTCCCTCTCTCCCTACATCCCTCCCTCTCTCCCTACTTCTCTCCCTCTCGCCCTCCCTCTCTCCCTACATCCCTCCCTCTCTCCCTACTTCCCTCCCTCTCGCCCTCCCTCTGTCCCTACTTCCCTACCTCCCACAGGATGATAAGCACAGGTGCCACTACAACACTCCCACAGAAAATCAAAAGCTCTCTGGCCACACAGACTGCGACTAATGGCTATACGTCCCTCAACAACACACACACACCCTAGAAGACCTGTGGCCATACACAACACTACACACATCGGGATCAGCCTGGTGGCTACAACACCTGGGGAGGCAGTAGAGGAAACAGTGAGAGGAAGACAACAACTAGGCTACTAGGAGAGACAATCGTAATACATCGTAATAGATTTGTCTGCCTAAGCCTGAAATAATTTGTAAATAGCTTTGTCTACTACTCTATCTTCCAAAATGGTACCTCTACCAATTGGTCATTTTGCTTTAGTTTTGTGAGAGCAAAAATGTTTACTGGCCTACACGCCTAAAATAAAAAACACTAAGCTAGCCACCTCTATTTTGATACATGCATACACAAACAAGCAGAAACACACACACACACCAGGACAACCCATGGCTACTGGGGGTATAATACCCATAAAACCTAGCAGTCAAACAGGGAAATGGTTCTAATCTTCAAAGTAGACATCATGCAAGACTACAAATCCCTGCAAGCTCCTGCACGTCATCGCTTGCTGAAACCTTTGCCTAGCAGGTATTATGTCAATTTAAAACTTGCACAAGACAGTTCACATAATTGTCAATTTGAAGAAATGTAGACAATTTATTAATTACTACATTTAGCTAAGATTAGATAGTTAATCCAGAGATTCTTACCTTTGCCTCAATTCGGCAGGCTCATCCAGATCACCACGGCATTTGTAGTTCTTTATGATAGCCACATTAGCAACAAAATCGCAATTCCTTTTTGGTGGGTAAATACATGTTAATATATTGATAAAAGACACCTTGTCCTAGAGAGATTTACATGGTTATCAAAATGTCACTCCAGGGCAAGCCGACACGAAACACAGCCCTCATTTTAAGTGTTTCCAAAATCCCCTATTGGAAAAATGAATGCTGGAAAAATGATTGGAAAACATGTCCCTGTTAACTGCAAGGTTTTATATGGGTATTATCACTCATACTGTGGTACTCTATTAGCCAATGGGGTAAAATACATAGGGGCTAGCTGGCTGAGTGACTACCCGATAGCTTGCCATTAGCATCTGAGGCCATCAGCTCCTGTGTCATTGAATTGGAGTTGAGCAGTAAAAAGTGCTGGGGGATTTGGCCTTGATTTAGTGGGGATCTGGAGTGGAACATGACCCCTGGACAGGGTCAACCAGTCAGGATATAACCCCATCCACTTTGCCAAAGCACAGCCTCCACACCAATAGAGAGAAATCAACAGACCATTAACTTACTACCCTTAGACAAGACTGAGTATAGCCCACAAAGATCTCCTCCACCGCACAAGCCCGAGGGGCTGCAAAACCGGACAGGAAGATCACATCAGTGACTCAACTCACTCAAGTGATGCACCCCTCCTAGGGAAGGTAGGAGCCAGTGACTCAGCCCCCGTAAATAGGGTCAGAAGCAGAGAATCCCAGTGGAGAGAGGGAAGCCGGCCAGGCAGAGACAGTTTATATAAGGAAATCAGTCAATTGAAATAAATTCATTAGGCCCTCATCTATGGATTCACATGACTGGGCAAGGATGCAGCAATGGGGGGACTGGGAGTGTCACGACATCCGCCGAAGTCGGTCCCTCTCTTTGTTCGGGCAGTGTACGGCAGTCGATGTCACCGACCTTCTAGTCATCACTGATCCATTTTTCATTTTCCATTTGTTTTGTCTTGTATTCCTTCACACCTGGTTTCAATCCCATCAATTACATGTTGTGTATTTAACCCTCTGTTTCCCCTCATGTCCTTGTCGGAGATTGTTTGATTGTATGTTTGTGTATTATGTGTTGGTGCGCGAGAGTTTTGTACCCACTTTTTTGTTTTGTTTTGTGAAGCACTGATTAAAACTTCTTAGGGCTGAAATCCCGTTAACGGGATCGATATGACAACAGCCAATGAAAGTGAAGGGCGGCAAATTTAAAACTACAGAAATCCCATAATAAAATTCCTCTAACATCATTTTAAATATTTTTCTTGAAGATTTTTTCAAATTACCTTTACGGCGAAAGCACCACAAACGATTATGTTAGGTCAGAGCCAAGTCACAGAAAAACACAGCCATTTTTCCACCCAAAGAGAGGAGTCACAAAAATCCGAAATAGAGATAAAATGTATCACTAACCTTTGATGATCTTCATCAGATGACACTCATAGGACTTCATGTTACATATATGTTTTGTTCAATAAAGTTCATATTTATAGTTTACATTAGCGCGTTATGTTCAGTAGTTCCAAAAACATCTGGTGATTTTGCAGAGAGCCACATCAATTAACAGAAATACTCATAATGAACATTGATAAAAGTTACAACTATTAAACATGGAACTTTAGATAAACTTCTCCGTAATGCAACCGCTATGTCAGATTTATACAACTTTACGGAAAAAGCACACCATGCTGTAATCTGAGTACGGCGGTCAGAGCCCAAACCAGCCATACAGATACCCGCCATGATGTGTAGTCAACATCAGTCAGAACTAGCATTATAAATGTTCACTTACCTTTGATGATCTTCATCAGAATGCACTCCCAGGAATCCAACTTCCACAATAAATGCTTGATTTGTTCGAAAATGTCCATAATTTATGTCCAAATAGCTACTTTGTTAGCGCGTTTTGTAAACAAATCCAAACTCACGAAGCGCGTTCACAAGGAGCAGACAAAATGTAAAAAAGTTCTGTTACAGTCCGTAGAAACATGTCAAACGATGTATGGAATCAATCTTTAGGATGTTTTTGTCATGTTTTGTCATTGATTATCATGTCTTGTCTCTGTGCTTGCCTTCTATTCGTTTCCCTCTGCTGGTCTTATTAGGTTCTTTCCCTCTTTCTATCCCTCTCTCTCCCCCTCCCTCTCTCCCTCTCTCGCTCTCTCTCTCTATCGTTCCGTTCCTGCTCTCAGCTGTTCCTCATTCTCCTAACTACCTCATTTACTCTTTTCACACCTGTCCCCTATTTTGCCCTCTGATTAGAGTCCCTATTTCTCCCTCTGTTTTCCGCTTCTGTCCTTGTCGGATCCTTGTTTGATGTTCGCTGTTCCGTGTCCTTGTTCCGCCCTGTCGTGTTTTACCTTCTTCAGATGCTGCGTGTGAGCAGGTGTCAATGTCAGCTACGGCCGGTGCCTTCCCGAAGCGACCTGCAGTCTGTGGTCGCGTCTCCAGTCATTCCTCTCTACTGACGAGTGGATTTCAGTTTTCCTGTTTTTGCATTTACCTAGATAATATCCAGGATTATCGCTTTTGTTTAAGACTGGAATAAAGACTCTGTTTCCGTTAAGTCGCTTTTGGGTCCTCATTCACCTGCATAACAGTTTTTAACATAAATCTTCAATAATGTTCCAACTGGAGAATTCCATTGTCTTCAGAAAAGCAATGACCCCTCCTGTCTCAGCCTCCAGTATTTATGCTGCAGTAGTTTATGTGTCGGGGGGCTAGGGTCAGTTTGTTATATCTGGAGTACTTCTCCTGTCCTATTCGGTGTCCTGTGTGAATCTAAGTGTGCGTTCTCTAATTCTCTCCTTATCTCTTTCTTTCTCTCTCTCGGAGGACCTGAGCCCTAGGACCATGCCCCAGGACTACCTGACATGATGACTCCTTGCTGTCCCCAGTCCACCTGGCCATGCTGCTGCTCCAGTTTCAACTGACCTGAGCCCTAGGACCATGTCCCAGGACTACCTGACATGATGACTCCTTGCTGTCCCCAGTCCACCTGGCCATGCTGCTGCTCCAGTTTCAACTGTTCTGCCTTACTATTATTCGACCATGCTTGTCATTTATGAACATTTGAACATATTGGCCATGTTCTGTTATAATCTCCACCCGGCACAGCCAGAAGAGGACTGGCCACCCCACATACCCTGGTTCCTCTCTAGGTTTCTTCCTAGGTTTTGGCCTTTCTAGGGAGTTTTTCCTAGCCACCATGCTTCTACACCTGCATTGCTTGCTGTTTGGGGTTTTAGGCTGGGTTTCTGTACAGCACTTTGAGATATCAGCTGATGTACGAAGGGCTATATAAATAAATTTGATTTTATTTTGATTTTGATTTGAGCTAACTCACATGAACGAGCGTCACGAGCCTGTGGCACTCTGCCAGACCACTAACTCAAAGAGCCCTTATGGGCCCCTCCTTTACAGAAGAAGCCTCAAACAAGTTTCTAAAGATGGTTGACATCTAGTGGAAGCCTTAGGACGTGCAACATGACCAATATCCCACTGTATCGTCAATAGGGGCTGAGTTGAACATTGACCAACCTCAGATTTCCCACTTCCTGGTTGGATTTTTTCTCAGGTTTTTGCCTGCCATATGAGTTATGTTATACTCACAGACATCATTCAAACAGTTTTAGAAACTTCAGAGTGTTTTCCATCCAAAAATAAGAATACTATGCATATATTAGCAACTGGGACTGAGGAGCAGGCAGTTTACTCTGGGCACCTTATTCATCCAAGCTGCTCAATACTGCCCCCAGCCATAAGAAGTTAACCAACTCTGTTTATACCTAGTTCGATTCTCCTGTGCCTGACATCTCTGCCACCAACACGCACACATTACAGGGAGGTCATAGGCCCACCACTGGGGAGCCAGGCCCAGCCATTTAGAAATAGTTTTTCTCCACGTAAGGGCTTTATTACAGACTAAAATACCCCTCAGCACTGCCTCAGATGATCCTGTAGGTGAGGAAGACGGATGGGGAAGTCCTGGGCTGGAGTGGTTAAACATGGTCTGCAGTTGTGAGGCCGGTTGGAAGTACTGTAAAGTACTGCCAAACAACGTTGGAGGCGGATATTACCATTAAATTATCTGTGAACAGGACATTCCTGCAGTCAGCATGCCAATTGCATTTTTTATTTTATTTTATTTTTATTTCACCTTTATTTAACCAGGTAGGCTAGTTGAGAACAAGTTCTCATTTACAACTGTGACCTGGCCAAGATAAAGCACAGCAGTGTGAACAGACAACACAGAGTTACACATGGAGTAAACAAGTCAATAACACAGTAGGAAAAAAAGGAAAAAAGAGAGTCTACATACATTGTGTACAAAAGGCATGAGGAGGTAGGCGAATAATTACAATTTTGCAGATTAACACTGGAGTGATAAATGATCAGATGGTCATGTACAGGTAGAGATACTGGTGTGCAAAAGAGCAGAAAAGTAAATAAATATAAACAGTATGGGGATGAGGTAGGTAAATTGGGTGGGCTATTTGTTCTCAATGGACTTTACAGTGTCCCAGAACTTTTTTAAGTTGGAGCTACAGGATGCAAATTTCTGCCTGAAGAAGCTGGCCTTGGCTTTCCTGACTGACTGTGTGTATTGGTTCCTGACTTCCCTGAACAGTTGCATATCGCATGGACTATTTGATGCTATGGCAGTCCGCCACAGGATGCTTTTGTGCTGGTCGAGGGCAGTCAGGTCTGGAGTGAACCAAGGGCTATATCTGTTCTTAGTTCTGCATTTTCTGAACGGAGCATGCTTATCTAAAATGGTGAGGAAATTACTTTTAAAGAATGACCAGGCATCCTCAACTGAAGGGATGAGTTCAATATCCTTCCAGGATACCCGGGCCAGGTCGATTAGAAAGGCCTGCTCGCAGAAGTGTTTTAGGGAGCGTTTGACAGTGATGAGGGGTGATCGTTTGACTGCAGATCCGTAGTGGATACAGGCAATGAGGCAGTGATCACTGAGATACTGGTTGAAGACAGCGGAGGTGTATTTGGAGGGCCAGTTGGTCAGGATGACATCTATGAGGGTGCCCTTGCTTACAGATTTAGGGTTGTACCTGGCATCTAGCTTAGATTGTAGGACTGGTGGAGATGGGGACATGCAGGGCCTGGGTTTACCCCCACATCACCCGCAGAACAGAGGAGGAGTAGTATGAGGGTGCGGCTAAAGGCTATCAGAACTGGTCGCGTAGAGCGTTGGGGACAGAGAATAAAAGGAGCAGATTTCTGGGCATGGTAGAATATATTCAGGGCATAATGCGCAGACAGGGGTATGGTGGGGTGCGGGTACAGCGGAGGTAAGCCCAGGCACTGGGTGATGATAAGAGAGGTTGTATCTCTGGACATGCTGGTTGTAATGGGTGAGGTCACTGCATGTGTTGGAGGTGGGACAAAGGAGGTATCAGAGGTATGAAGAGTGGAACTAGGGGCTCCATTGCAAACTAAAACAATGATAACTAACCTGAACAACAGTATACAAGGCATATTGACATTTGAGAGAGACATACAGCGAGGCATACAGTAATCGCAGGTGTTGATTGGGAAAGCTTGCTAAAACAGCAGGTGAGACAACAACAGCTAATCAGCTAGCACAACAACAGCAGGTAAAATGGCGTTGACTAGGCAGAGAGGGTCAGATTAACTACACACAGAGACTGAGTGCGGCTGGGGCCGACAGATAAAAACATAAACAAACAGAATGGAGTATCGTGATTAATGGACAGTCCAGCAGGCATCAGCTATGTAACCAAGTGATCACAGTGTCCAGCAGGTATCAGCTATGTAGCCAAGTTTACAGCACGGATCCGGTGGAGTATTGGGCTCTAGCCATGTATGAGTGTGGTTCGGGTGAATGGCTGAGTAGGCCCGGGAAGTGGGCCTCAGGGATAGCTTCGGTACTGCGTGCAAGCTAGCTGTGAAAATCAGGAGTAGTGGTCCAGGGATTACGGCAGGAATCTGGCGTTGTTGTGGAGAGACAGTTATCCAGGCTAAAAAAAAACTGGCCGGCTGTGCAGAAGGTAAAAGCCGCTAGCAGTGGCTAACAATAGCTTGTAGCTTGTTAGCTGGTTAGCTTCTGGAGGTTCTTGAATGTGTTCTAAAAATTTAAAATAATAGCGATTCCGTATCACATTGTGTGAGGCATGTTACCGGAAGGTATAATCAAATTAAAAATCGAAAAGAGATTGAAAATAAATATGGGTCCGGTGAGTGGTTGGGCTAGCTGGGGACACGCCGATTCAGACAGTTAGCAGGCCTGTGCTAACAAGCTAACAGTTAGTAGGCTGGGGCTAAACAAGCTAGCTGTTAGTAGACCGGGGCAGGCTAGCAGTTAGCAGGCCGAATTAGCAAGCAAGCAGATAGCAAGGGCTAGAAAGTTAGCCTTTGGGGGACGTCGCGATGGGGTTAAGTCTGTTTATGCCTCTTCATGCGGTGACATCGATAGACAGGTCGTGGGTCCGGATATTGTAGCCTAGGAGTATGCTTCGGTGGTAGCACAGGAGTTCTGGCCGGGCTAGCTTCAAGCTAAGTGGATGGAAACGCTAGCCAAGAGTAGTCATCCGGGGTTGCGGTTAGCTAGTTGTGAAGATCCAGATGAAAATGTTCCGTTTGCAGTGGGAATCCGGGGATAAAAATAATAAGTCCGTTGTGCTCTGGTTAGAGTCGCGTTGTTCGAACTGGCGAAAAAACTTGAGATATCTGTGGCATTGTATTGTGTGACAAAACTGGACATTTTAGAGTGGCCTTTTATTGTCCCCAGCACAAGGTGCACCTGTGTAATGATCATGGAGTTTAATCAGCTATGCCTCACTGTTAGGTGGGTGGATTATCTTAACAAAATGCTCACTAGCAGGGACGTAAACAAATTTGTGTTTACATTTTAGAGAAATAAGCTTTTGTGTGTTTGGAACATTTCGGTGATCTATTAGTTCAGCTCACAAAACATGGGACCAACACTTTACATGTTGCGTTTATATTTTTGTTCAGTATATAGTATATAGTAACATGTTTGGTTCAGTGAAGAAGAACCCAAGTCTATTTGAAATCGGACACTTTGGTGGGATAAACAACAAGATGACCTTTAAAATGGTATAAAATACATGTATGTTTGAGGAATTTTAATTATGAGATTTCTGTTGTTTGAATTTGGCGCTCTGCACTTTCACTGGCTGTTGTCATATCGATCCCGGTAACGGGATTGCAGCCCTAAGAAGTTGTTAACAGTACTGACCTGTAAATGGTGTTGGGTGGCTTCTACTAAACTATATGGTAATTTTTTGAAAGTCATGCCAAGGATCATTTCACGGTTTGATTTTTAATTTTAAAACTCCTTGAAGCATAAAAATACATATATAAAACAATTATTTTTAGAAAATATATTTTTTACCTTACTGCTATTAGCCCATTCAAACTCATTGAACAACAGATTCATTACATGGAACATGTATTTAAGCTAATAGTTTTGGCATTAAACAGTCTCGATATACAGAATACTTCCATTCATTTTTTCAACTGGTACCAGGGGACCTTCAGACAAGTCTTTCGGAGGCCTGTGGGTATCCTAGAGCAAAAATACGACATGTACATGTTCGGGAGAGTCTCATCTTTGCACAGAGGAGTGCATACATATTAGTTTGTAGCCAAACGGTTCGGACGCTACAGACAGAAAGAAGTTGACAGATCAGCTGCACCAATTTCAGACGAGTCTCCTGACACACGTGGAGGTCGTAGAGAAAAATGAGAGTCCCATCTTTCCATAGAGGGGTCAAAACCATTTGGACGCTGCAGACGATGTTGTGGGAAGACTGATTTTCGGGATGTCTCATGGTTTGACAAACATCGCTCTAGCTGTCACCTTTCACCGCAGATGAGGAAGTGCGGCACAGGCGGATTGAGACACACCCAATGCAACAAAAAAAAGGTATCTCTATCTTAAATTGACATGTGTGACTGTATAGTACACATGTGTATACGCTTGTGTGTAGCATGCATAGTTTGTGTGTATGCATACATTTGCCTGTAATGTGTGTGTGTGTGTGTGTGTGTGTGTGTGTGTGTGTGTGTGTGTGTGTGTGTGTGTGTGTGTGTGTGTGTGTGTGTGTGTGTGTGTGTGTGTGTGTGTGTGTGTGTGTGTGTGTGTGTGTGTGTGTGTGTGTGTGTGTGTGTGTGTGTGTGTGTGTGTGTGTGTATACAGTACAGTATGGGTGTGTCTGCAACATATGTGTGTGCATATGTGTGCGTGCGTGTGTGTACTGTATATAACATCTACTCTCTTCTCTTCCTCCTTCCTTTCCCCTTTCTCTTCTTCCTCACCAAGCCTGTCCAGTCTCTTTCAGCATCTTGAAGTACACCGTCTCCCCAGCTTCCAGACAAGCAAAGAGGTGACAACAAACATGGCTGCTATAGGGTTAATTTGCAAAGGAAACGATAACCCACCGCTTTGGTCCACTGACATTTCCCTGTGACCCACACTACGAGAAGGTGTCATAAGCATGACAATGACTGACCAATGGGAAAGTGTCATCTGTTGTTCTCTCCATTCTTCTCTATTGACAGACAGCCCCCTCTCCCTTTATCTTCCTTGCACCAATCTTTTTCTTCTCCTCTAATGATAGACAGCGCAGATGTGGTAAAAACATTTTGATAACTGTCTGGTAGAAAACACTGTCCTATAAAACCTAGTCCCCAGACCCACTGGGGAAAGCACTCCATTCTGATGGCTGAGATCGAATGACAACATCTAGCTTGAAATGAACTGTTAAGTCATTGGCCATTTCACATATTTCTTCTCGACAGCTCGCTGTTTCTCTCTCTCTCTCTTTTTACTCATTGCCACTATCCTCTCTAGTATAACCATCTGAAACCCATGGTAACAGTAACCCAGGAGAGATAAACAGTAGCAAGAGTACACAATTAGAGACAGACATTGACAACAGTGACCCATGAGAGACAAACAGCGGCAACAGTAACCCATGAGAGACAAACAGTTGCAACAGTAACCCAGGAGAGACAAACAGTTGCAATAGTAACCCAGGAGAGACACACAGTTGCAATAGTAACCCAGGAGAGACAAACAGTTGCACCAGTAACCCAGGAGAGACAAACAGTTGCAACAGTAACCCAGGAGAGACAAACAGTTGCAACAGTAACCCAGGAGAGACAAACAGTTGGAACAGTAACCCAGGAGAGACAAACAGTTGCACCAGTAACCCAGGAGAGACAAACAGTTGCAACAGTAACCCAGGAGAGACAAACAGTTGCAACAGTAACCCAGGAGAGACAAACAGTTGCAACAGTAACCCAGGAGAGACAAACAGTTGCAACAGTAACCCAGGAGAGACAAACAGTTGCACCAGTAACCCAGGAGAGACAAACAGTTGCAACAGTAACCCAGGAGAGACAAACAGTTGCAACAGTAACCCAGGAGAGACAAACAGTTGCAACAGTAACCCAGGAGAGACAAACAGTTGCACCAGTAACCCAGGAGAGACAAACAGTTGCAACAGTAACCCAGGAGAGACAAACAGTTGCAACAGTAACCCAGGAGAGACAAACAGTTGCAACAGTAACCCAGGAGAGACAAACAGTTGCACCAGTAACCCAGGAGAGACAAACAGTTGCAACAGTAACCCAGGAGAGACAAACAGTTGCAACAGTAACCCAGGAGAGACAAACAGTTGCAACAGTAACCCAGGAGAGACAAACAGTTGCAACAGTAACCCAGGAGAGACAAACAGTTGCAACAGTAACCCAGGAGAGACAAACAGTTGCAACAGTAACCCAGGAGAGACAAACAGTTGCAACAGTAACCCAGGAGAGACAAACAGTTGCAACAGTAACCCAGGAGAGACAAACAGTTGCAACAGTAACCCAGGAGAGACAAAAAATGGCAACAGTAACCCAGGAGAGACAAACAGTTGCAACAGTAACCCAGGAGAGACAAACAGTGGCAACAGTAACCCAGGAGAGACAAAAAAATGGCAACAGTAACCCAGCAGAGAAAAATAGTGGCAACAGTAACCCAGGAGAGACAAAAAAATGGCAACAGTAATCCAGCAGAGACAAACAGTGGCAACAGTAACCCAGGAGAGACAAAAAAATGGCAACAGTAACCCAGCAGAGAAAAATAGTGGCAACAGTAACCCAGGAGAGACAAAAAATGGCAACAGTAACCCAGCAGAGACAAACAGTGGCAACAGTAACCCAGGAGAGACAAAAAAATGGCAACAGTAACCCAGCAGAGACAAATAGTGGCAACAGTAACCCAGCAGAGACAAATAGTGGCAACAGTAACCCAGCAGAGACAAATAGTGGCAACATTAACCCAGCAGAGACAAACAGTGGCAACAGTAACCCAGCAGAGACAAATAGTGGCAACAGTAACCCAGCAGAGACAAAAAAATGGCAACAGTAACTCAGGAGAGACAAAAATGGCAACAGTAACCCAGCAGAGACAAAAAATGGCAACAGTAACCCAGGAGAGACAAGAAATGGCAACAGTAACCCAGGAGAGACAAAAAATGGCAACAGTAACCCAGGAGAGACAAACAGTTGCAATAGTAACCCAGGAGAGACAAACAGTGACAACAGTAACCCAGGAGAGACAAAAAATGGCAACAGTAACCCAGCAGAGACAAATAGTGGCAACAGTAACCCAGGAGATACAAAAAAATGGCAACAGTAACCCAGCAGAGACAAACAGTGGCAACAGTAACCCAGCAGAGACAAATAGTTGCAACAGTAACCCAGGAGAGACAAAAAATGGCAACAGTATCCCAGCAGAGACAAATAGTGGCAACAGTAACCCAGCAGAGACAAATAGTGGCAACAGTAACCCAGGAGAGACAAATAGTGACAACAGTAACCCAGCAGAGACAAATAGTGGCAACAGTAACCCAGCAGAGACAAATAGTGACAACAGTAACCCAGCAGAGACAAATAGTGACAACAGTAACCCAGCAGAGACAAATAGTAGCAACAGTAACCCAGGAGAGACAAATAGTGGCAACAGTAACCCAGCAGAGACAAATAGTGACAACAGTAACCCAGCAGAGACAAATAGTGGCAACAGTAACCCAGGAGAGACAAATGGTGACAACAGTAACCCAGCAGAGACAAACAGTGGCAACAGTAACCCAGCAGAGACAAACAGTGGCAACAGTAACCCAGGAGAGACAAATAGTGACAACAGTAACCCAGCAGAGACAAATAGTAGCAACAGTAACCCAGGAGAGACAAATAGTGACAACAGTAACCCAGGAGAGACAAATAGTGGCAACAGTAACCCAGCAGAGACAAATAGTGACAACAGTAACCCAGCAGAGACAAATAGTAGCAACAGTAACCCAGCAGAGACAAACAGTTGCAATAGTAACCCAGGAGAGACAAACAGTGGCAACAGTAACCCAGGAGAGACAAAAAATGGCAACAGTAACCCAGGAGAGACAAACAGTTGCAATAGTAACCCAGGAGAGACAAACAGTGACAACAGTAACCCAGGAGAGACAAAAAATGGCAACAGTAACCCAGCAGAGACAAATAGTGGCAACAGTAACCCAGGAGATACAAAAAAATGGCAACAGTAACCCAGCAGAGACAAACAGTGGCAACAGTAACCCAGCAGAGACAAATAGTTGCAACAGTAACCCAGGAGAGACAAAAAATGGCAACAGTATCCCAGCAGAGACAAATAGTGGCAACAGTAACCCAGCAGAGACAAATAGTGGCAACAGTAACCCAGGAGAGACAAATAGTGACAACAGTAACCCAGCAGAGACAAATAGTGGCAACAGTAACCCAGCAGAGACAAATAGTGGCAACAGTAACCCAGCAGAGACAAATAGTGACAACAGTAACCCAGCAGAGACAAATAGTAGCAACAGTAACCCAGGAGAGACAAATAGTGGCAACAGTAACCCAGCAGAGACAAATAGTGACAACAGTAACCCAGCAGAGACAAATAGTGGCAACAGTAACCCAGGAGAGACAAATAGTGGCAACAGTAACCCAGCAGAGACAAATAGTGACAACAGTAACCCAGCAGAGACAAATAGTGGCAACAGTAACCCAGGAGAGACAAATAGTGACAACAGTAACCCAGCAGAGACAAACAGTGGCAACAGTAACCCAGCAGAGACAAACAGTGACAACAGTAACCCAGGAGAGACAAATAGTGACAACAGTAACCCAGCAGAGACAAATAGTAGCAACAGTAACCCAGGAGAGACAAATAGTGACAACAGTAACCCAGGAGAGACATATAGTGGCAACAGTAACCCAGCAGAGACAAATAGTGACAACAGTAACCCAGCAGAGACAAATAGTAGCAACAGTAACCCAGGAGAGACAAATAGTGGCAACAGTAACCCAGGAGAGACAAACAGTGGCAACAGTAACCCAGCAGATACAAATAGTGGCAACAGTAACCCAGCAGAGACAAATAGTGACAACAGTAACCCAGCAGAGACAAATAGTGACAACAGTAACCCAGGAGAGACAAACAGTGGCAACAGTAACCCAGCACAGACAAACAGTGGCAACAGTAACCCAGGAGGGACAAACAGTGGCAACAGTAACCCAGCAGATACAAATAGTGGCAACAGTAACCCAGCAGAGACAAACAGTGGCAACAGTAACCCAGCAGATACAAATAGTGGCAACAGTAACCCAGCAGAGACAAACAGTGGCAACAGTAACCCAGCAGATACAAATAGTGGCAACAGTAACCCAGGAGAGACAAACAGTGGCAACAGTAACCCAGCAGATACAAATAGTGGCAACAGTAACCCAGCAGAGACAAATAGTGACAACAGTAACCCAGCAGAGACAAATAGTGGCAACAGTAACCCAGCAGAGACAAATAGTGGCAACAGTAACCCAGCAGAGACAAATAGTAGCAACAGTAACCCAGCAGAGACAAATAGTGGCAACAGTAACCCAGCAGAGACAAACATAGGCTACAGTAACTCAGAAGCAGTGATGGAAAAGTACCCAATTTTCATAGTTGAGTACAAGTATAGATACCTTAATAGAAAGTTACTCAAGCAAAAGTCAGACAGTAAAATACTACTTGAGTAAAAGTATTTGGTTTTAAATATGTGACTTGTTTCAGGAAACTAGGCGTATGTCGCTTGTCACTACTTCACAGGAGCGCCATTTGAACTTAAACTATTTTTCTTTATCAAAATGCTTTTTTTTGCAGAAAAGCATTCTGGAACATGTGAACTTTCATATGCTTTAATAACAAACTTGTATGCCATCTGCAAATACAAATAAAATTGTGAAATTACGAGCCGAGTTGGTTTAGCCACTGAAAAAGCCAGCAACCTTCCCGCTAGCCATGATTGGCTGAGATAATGAGTGGGCTGGACATGCCGAGAGATGAGTTCGGATTGTAGATTGTATCACCTTCAATCTATAACATGATCAGTTTGTGTAGGTAATCCTTTCTTACGTGGCTTTTTTGAAAGATATCACATAGTAGAACTGCTTATGTTTTGCTCTCCACTTTCTGGAGGACCAAGTTTTGAAATCAGTGGAATTAGGTTATAATAGCTAAGGTGATGGAGAAAATTCTGCCGTTTGATTGCAGATATGCAGACGGAGTCAAAAAGAGGATAGACAGAAGGCGGTTGTGTAAAACACCTGTCTCCGGGTAACATCTTCAAACTAAGGGAAACCATGGCATCCGTGACAGAGAGGGATATATACAGGTAAGACAGTCTAGCTAGCTTCATTTTCAGATATTACATGTTTCTAATTTGGTGAGAAAGTAATTTTGATTTAACGTTAAAGTGTACTGTTAGCTAGCTAGCTAACGTTAGCTGGCTGCCTAGCTAGCTAACATTACGTGTATGATCTATGTAGTAATATTATTCGTATCTCAGAGCAATTTGCATTGCTTGTTATAGCCTAATGTTAGCTAGCTAACATTGAACCTGGTGGTTAGCTACCTGCAGATTCATGCAAGGCAGTAACGTTATGAGTTGGGATTATGGTCAATTGTTTAGCTAGTTAGCTACATGTCTAAACAAAAGACTCCACAATGCAAGTAACTATTTCAATAGAATGTTTATGATGTCACTGCGACGACTGTCGATAGATGTCGCTGAGTAGATAGCCAAAGTACACTTTAGGAATGTAGTGAAGTGAAAGTAAAAGTTGTCAAAAATATAAATCGTAAAGTACAAATACTCAACGACTTAAGTACTACTTTAAAGTGTTTTAACTTAAGTACCTTACACCACTGCCCAGGAGAGACAAACAATGGCAACAGTAACCCTAGTCCACTTATTGCACTGAAAAAAAGGGCTGTAGTAAAAGGGAGCCAATTGGTAGGCCATTTGTGCACTGTAGTGTTCATACACACGCACATGCAGGGGCGCATGCACATGCACACGCACACGCACACACACACACACACACACGCACACGCACACACACACACACACACACACACAAAAACACACATTTACATTACATTTACATTTAAGTCATTTAGCAGACGCTCTTATCCAGAGCGACTTACAAATTGGTGCATTCACCTTATGACATCCAGTGGAACAGTCACTTTACAATAGTGCATCTAAATCTTAAAGGGGGGGTGAGAGGTATTACTTATCCTATCCTAGGTATTCCTTAAAGAGGTGGGGTTTCAGGTGTCTCCGGAAGGTGGTGATTGACTCCGCTGTCCTGGCGTCGTGAGGGAGTTTGTTCCACCATTGGGGGGCCAGCGCAGCGAACAGTTTTGACTGGGCTGAGCGGGAGCTGTACTTCCTCAGTGGTAGGGAGGCGAGCAGGCCAGAGGTGGATGAACGCAGTGCCCTTGTTTGGGTGTAGGGCCTGATCAGAGCCTGGAGGTACTGAGGTGCCGTTCCCCTCACAGCTCCGTAGACAAGCACCATGGTCTTGTAGCGGATGCGAGCTTCAACTGGAAGCCAGTGGAGAGAACGGAGGAGCGGGGTGACGTGAGAGAACTTGGGAAGGTTGAACACCAGACGGGCTGCGGCGTTCTGGATGAGTTGAAGGGGTTTAATGGCACAGGCAGGGAGCCCAGCCAACAGCGAGTTGCAGTAATCCAGACGGGAGATGACAAGTGCCTGGATTAGGACCTGCGCCGCTTCCTGTGTGAGGCAGGGTCGTACTCTGCGGATGTTGTAGAGCATGAACCTACAGGAACGGGCCCACCGCCTTGATGTTGGTTGAGAACGACAGGGTGTTGTCCAGGATCACGCCAAGGTTCTTGGCGCTCTGGGAGGAGGACACAATGGAGTTGTCAACCGTGATGGCGAGATCATGGAACGGGCAGTCCTTCCCCGGGAGGAAGAGCAGCTCCGTCTTGCCGAGGTTCAGCTTGAGGTGGTGATCCGTCATCCACACTGATATGTCTGCCAGACATGCAGAGATGCGATTCGCCACCTGGTCGTCAGAAGGGGGAAAGGAGAAGATTAATTGTGTGTCGTCTGCATAGCAATGATAGGAGAGACCATGTGAGGTTATGACAGAGCCAAGTGACTTGGTGTATAGCGAGAATAGGAGAGGGCCAAGAACAGAGCCCTGGGGGACACCAGTGGTGAGAGCGCGTGGTGAGGAGACAGATTCTCGCCACGCCACCTGGTAGGAGCGGCCTGTCAGGTAGGACGCAATCCAAGCGTGGGCCGCGCCGGAAATGCCCAACTCGGAGAGGGTGGAGAGGAGGATCTGATGGTTCACAGTATCGAAGGCAGCCGATAGATCTAGAAGGATGAGAGCAGAGGAGAGAGAGTTAGCTTTAGCAGTGCGGAGCGCCTCCGTGATACAGAGAAGAGCAGTCTCAGTTGAATGTCTAGTCTTGAAACCTGACTGATTTGGATCAAGAAGGTCATTCAGAGAGAGATAGCGGGAGAGCTGGCCAAGGACGGCACGTTCAAGAGTTTTGGAGAGAAAAGAAAGAAGGGATACTGGTCTGTAATTGTTGACATCGGAGGGATCGAGTGTAGGTTTTTTCAGAAGGGGTGCAACTCTCGCTCTCTTGAAGACGGAAGGGACGTAGCAAGCGGTCAGGGATGAGTTGATGAGCGAGGTGAGGTAAGGGAGAAGGTCTCCTGAAATGGTCTGGAGAAGAGAGGAGGGGATAGGGTCAAGCGGGCAGGTTGTTGGGCGGCCGGCAGTCACAAGACGCGAGATTTCATCTGGAGAGAGAGGGGAGAAAGAGGTCAGAGCACAGGGTAGGGCAGTGTGAGCAGAACCAGCAGTGTCGTTTGACTTAGCAAACGAGGATCGGATGTCGTCGACCTTCTTTTCAAAATGGTTGACGAAGTCATCTGCAGAGAGGGAGGAGGGGGGGGATGGGGAGGAGGATTCAGGAGGGAGGAGAAGGTGGCAAAGAGCTTCCTAGGGTTAGAGGCAGATGCTTGGAATTTAGCGTGGTAGAAAGTGGCTTTAGCAGCAGAGACAGAGGAGGAAAATGTAGAGAGGAGGGAGTGAAAGGATGCCAGGTCCGCAGGGAGGCGAGTTTTCCTCCATTTCCGCTCGGCTGCCCGGAGCCCTGTTCTGTGAGCTCGCAATGAGTCATCGAGCCACGGAGCGGGAGGGGAGGACGGAGCCGGCCTGGAGGATAGGGGACATAGAGAGTCAAAGGATGCAGAGAGGGAGGAGAGGAGGGTTGAGGAGGCAGAATCAGGAGATAGGTTGGAGAAGGTTTGAGCGGAGGGAAGAGATGATAGGATGGAAGAGGAGAGAGTAGCGGGGGAGAGAGAGCGAAGGTTGGGACGGCGCGATACCATCCGAGTAGGGGCAGTGTGGGAGGTGTTGGATGAGAGTCGAGAGGGAAAAGGATACAAGGTAGTGGTCGGAGACTTGGAGGGGAGTTGCAATGAAGTTAGTGGAAGAACAGCATCTAGTAAAGATGAGGTCGAGCGTATTGCCTGCCTTTTGAGTAGGGGGGGAAGGTGAGAGGGTGAGGTCAAAAGAGGAGAGGAGTGGAAAGAAGGAGGCAGAGAGGAAAGAGTCAAAGGTAGACGTGGGGAGGTTAAAGTCGCCCAGAACTGTGAGAGGTGAGCCGTCCTCAGGAAAGGAACTTATCAAGGCATCAAGCTCATTGATGAACTCTCCGAGGGAACCTGGAGGGCGATAAATGATAAGGATGTTAAGCTTGAAAGGGCTGGTAACTGTGACAGCATGGAATTCAAAGGAGGCGATAGACAGATGGGTAAGGGGAGAAAGAGAGAATGACCACTTGGGAGAGATGAGGATCCCGGTGCCACCACCCCGCTGACCAGAAGCTCTCGGGGTGTGCGAGAACACGTGGGCGGACGAAGAGAGAGCAGTAGGAGTAGCAGTGTTGTCTGTGGTGATCCATGTTTCCGTCAGTGCCAAGAAGTCGAGGGACTGGAGGGAGGCATAGGCTGAGATGAACTCTGCCTTGTTGACCGCAGATTGGCAGTTCCAGAGGCTACCGGAGACCTGGAACTCCACGTGGGTCGTGCGCGCTGGGACCACCAGAGTAGGGTGGCCGCGGCCACGCGGTGTGGAGCGTTTGTATGGTCTGTGCAGAGAGGAGAGAACAGGGATAAACAGACACATAGTAGACAGGCTACAGAAGAGGCTACGCTAATGCAAAGGAGATTGGAATGACAAGTGGACTACACGTCTTGAATGTTCAGAAAGTTAAGCTACGTAGCAAGAATCTTATTGACTAAAATGATTAAAATGATACAGTACTGCTGAAGTAGGCTAGCTGGCAGTGGGTGCGTTGTTGACACTACACTAATCAAGTCGTTCCGTTGAGTGTAATAGTTTCTGCAGTGTTGCTATTCGGGGGCTAGCTGGCTAGCTAGCAGTGTTGTTTACGTTACGTTGCGTTAAAAGAACGACAATGGCTGGCTAGCTAACCTAGAAAATCGCTCTAGACTACACAATTATCTTTGATACAAAGATGGCTATGTAGCTAGCTATGTAGCTAGCTACGATCAAACAAATCAAACCGTTGTACTGTAATGAAATGAAGTGAAAATGTGATACTACCTGTGAATGCGACCGGGTTGTTGAGTTCTATTCAGAAGACGTTGGCTAGCGTTGGCTAGCTAGAAGAGTCTCCTACGTTAAGGACGACAAATAGCTGGCTAGCTAACCTCGGTAAATTAAGATAATCACTCTAAGACTACACACTCTAAACCTAAACAACACAATTATCTTGGATACGAAGATACGAAGACAGCAAAGACAGCTATGTAGCTAGCTAACACTACACTAATCAAGTCGTTCAGTTGAGTGTAATAGTTTTCCCAGTGCAGCTAATTAGTGGACGTTAGCTAGCTGGCTAGCTGGCTAGTGAAGACTACGTTAGGACGGCGAAATACGATAATTACGCAAATATCTTTGATACAAAGACGGCTATGTAGCTAGCTGAGAAGAAATTGCTAAGATTAGACAAATCAAACCGTTGTGCTATAATGAAATATAATGAAATGTAATGAAAAAGTTATACTACCCGCGGGAGCGAAGTGCCAATGCGACCACTCGATGCGACCACTCACACACACACACACACACACACACACACACACACACACACACACACACACACACACACACACACACACACACACACACACACACACACACACACACACACACACACACACACACACACACACACACACACACATTTGAGGACTTTTATTAGCACTAGCCACTGGGCATAAGGCCAAACTGCAGTTTGTTTTGGGGAGTATAATAGATTAAAAACTCAACTGAATACAGAGGAGGGGAACAGAGAGGGGGAGTGAAAGAATAAATGAACAAATGAATGAATGAATCAATGACGAACAAATGGTGGAGGGCTGGAGAAGAATATCAAGCTCTGCTGTGGCCTTGAAGAAGACAGTTGGATAATGCCCGTAAAATACCCAAGCAAGTACATTATGATGATATAGGATAGTATACAGTAAGAGTATAAAATGTTGTTTAAAAACTTATTACGGCTGAAATCTCGTTAACGGGTCGATTTGACAACAGCCAGTGAAAGTGCAGGGCGCCAAATTCAAACAACAGAAATCTCATAATTAAAATTCCTCAAACATACAAGTATTATGCACCATTTTAAAGATAAACCTGTTGTTAATCCCGCCACAGTGTCCGATTTCAAAAAGGCTTTACAGCGAAAGCACACCATATGATTATGTTAGGTCAGCACCTAGCCACAGAAAAACATACAGCCAATTTTCCAGCCAAAGAGAGGAGTCACAAAAAGCAGAAATAGAGATAAAATGAATCATTAACCTCTTGTGACGAGCAATCCCGTATCTGGGACCATAATTATAGCCTCAAGCTCATTACCATAACACAACGTTAATTATTCATGAAAATCGCAAATGAAATTAAGTACATATATTGGCTCACAAGCTTAGCCTTTTGTTAACAACACTGTCATCTCAGATTTTCAAAATATGCTTTTCAACCATAGCTACACAAGCATTTGTGTAAGAGTATTGATAGCTAGCATAGCATTAAGCCTAGCATTCAGCAGGCAAACATTTTCACAAAAACAAGAAAAGCATTCAAATAAAATCATTTACCTTTGAAGAACTTTGGATGTTTTCAATGAGGAGAATCTCAGTTAGATAGCAAATGTTCAGTTTTTCCAAAAATATTATTTGTGTAGGAGAAATCGCTCCGTTTGGTTCATCACGTTTGGCTAAGAAAAACCCTGAAAATTCAGTCATTACAACGCCAAACTTTTTTCCAAATTAACTCCATAATATCGACAGAAACATGGCAAACGTTGTTTAGAATCAATCCTCAAGGTGTTTTTCACATATCTATTCGATGATAAATCATTCGTGGCAGTTTGCTTTCTCCTCTGAACCACATGGAAAAATGCATGCAGCTGGAGATTACGCAATAATTTCAACGGAGGACACCAAGCGGACACCTGGTAAATTTAGTCTCTTATGGTCAATCTTCCAATGATATGCCTACAAATACGTCACAATGCTGCAGACACCTTGGAGAAACGACAGAAAGTGTAGGCTCATTCCTTGCGCATTCACAGCCATATAAGGAGACATTGGAACACAGCGCCTCCAAAATTTGGGGCATTTCCTGTTTGAAATTTCATCTTGGTTTCACCTGTAGCATTGGTTCTGTGGAACTCACAGATAATATCTTTGCAGTTTTGGAAACGTCAGAGTGTTTTCTTTCCAAAGCTGTCAATTATATGCATAGTCAAGCATCTTTTTGTGACAAAATATCTTGTTTAAAACAGGAACGTTTTTCATCCAAAAATGAAATACTGCCCCCAGAGGTTCAAGAGGTTAACCTTTGATGAACTTCATCAGATGACACTCATAGGACTTCATGGTACACAATACATATATGTTTTGTTCGATAAAGTTCATATTTATATCCAAAAATCTCATTTTACATTGGCGCAGTTCAATTACAGTTCATAGCAACATGTCAAACGATGTATAGAATCAATCTTTAGGATGTTTTTATCATAAATGTTCAATAATATTCCATCCGGACAATTCCGGAGTCTTCGACTATAGGCTAAGCCTTGAAAACCTGCAAACCTCAGATTTCCCACTTCCTGGTTGGATTTTTTCTCAGGTTTTTGCCTGCCATTTGAGTTCTGTTATACTCACAGACATCAGACTGTTTTCTATCCAAATATACTAATAATATGCATATCTTAGCTTCTGGGCCTGAGTAGCAGGTAGTTTACTCTGGGCACCTTATTTATCCAAGCTACTCAATATTGCCCCCCAGCCATAGGAAGTTAAGAAATATGGAATTATAAAGGAACAAATGAGTCTATAAATACACTCAGCCATTAATATCATCATTGGGAACAGTTACAGTACATAAAGCCAGAAATCCACAAAAGCTCAAGGTCTCCCCTCTTCACTCTCATTTTAATCAACGTCCATTCAGAAGTCCAGCTTTCTTTCCTTCCCGCTCTCACACTATCTCTTTCTTTTATCAGTCGAGGGCAGAGTATTTGAACTGGGTGGGTTGAGAGCCACTGGTGGCCCTATTCAATCAGACAGGCTATTCAGGTTACCTGGATGAGGCAAAAATGGTGGATCACAACACAAACACACAAAGAATTGTGTGCGTGCACACACACACCGGAACACACACACACCGGAACACACACACACACACACACACACACACACACACACACACACACACACACACACACACACACACACACACACACACACCTGTAAGAGTGTTCATATCCCCGTTACTAAGATGTCTAGATTATCCCACCCCTAACATCAATTATTCTACAAGCTAGTTCCAATGTACCGCTTGCCCACTTAATGACAGTGGAAACTGAGTGGCACTGGGAAACCCATTTACCCAGCGTCATACTACAGAGGCACTACATTTGGGAAAACGTTGGGTTATCTGTGTTTAAACGCTGTGTTCAGCAGGGGAGGGGGGGTTGTGTGAAATAGACTGGTAAGTGCTCTTGAGGCCTTGAAGAAGACAGTTGGATAATGCCCGTAAAATACCCAAGCAAGTACATTATGATGATATAGGATAGTATACAGTAAGAGTATAAAATGTTGTTTAAAAACTTATTACGGCTGAAATCTCGTTAACGGGGTCGATTTGACAACAGCCAGTGAAAGTGCAGGGCGCCAAATTCAAACAACAGAAATCTCATAATTAAAATTCCTCAAACATACAAGTATTATACACCATTTTAAAGATAAACCTGTTGTTAATCCCGCCACAGTGTCCGATTTCAAAAAGGCTTTACAGCGAAAGCACACCATATGATTATGTTAGGTCAGCACCTAGCCACAGAAAAACATACAGCCAATTTTCCAGCCAAAGAGAGGAGTCACAAAAAGCAGAAATAGAGATAAAATGAATCATTAACCTCTTGTGACGAGCAATCCCGTATCTGGGACCATAATTATAGCCTCAAGCTCATTACCATAACACAACGTTAATTATTCATGAAAATCGCAAATGAAATGAAGTACATATATTGGCTCACAAGCTTAGCCTTTTGTTAACAACACTGTCATCTCAGATTTTCAAAATATGCTTTTCAACCATAGCTACACAAGCATTTGTGTAAGAGTATTGATAGCTAGCATAGCATTAAGCCTAGCATTCAGCAGGCAAACATTTTCACAAAAACAAGAAAAGCATTCAAATAAAATCATTTACCTTTGAAGAACTTTGGATGTTTTCAATGAGGAGAATCTCAGTTAGATAGCAAATGTTCAGTTTTTCCAAAAATATTATTTGTGTAGGAGAAATCGCTCCGTTTGGTTCATCACGTTTGGCTAAGAAAAACCCTGAAAATTCAGTCATTACAACGCCAAACTTTTTTCCAAATTAACTCCATAATATAGACAGAAACATGGCAAACGTTGTTTAGAATCAATCCTCAAGGTGTTTTTCACATATCTATTCGATGATAAATCATTCGTGGCAGTTTGCTTTCTCCTCTGAACCACATGGAAAAATGCATGCAGCTGGAGATTACGCAATAATTTCAACGGAGGACACCAAGCGGACACCTGGTAAATTTAGTCTCTTATGGTCAATCTTCCAATGATATGCCTACAAATACGTCACAATGCTGCAGACACCTTGGAGAAACGACAGAAAGTGTAGGCTCATTCCTTGCGCATTCACAGCCATATAAGGAGACATTGGAACACAGCGCCTCCAAAATTTGGGGCATTTCCTGTTTGAAATTTCATCTTGGTTTCACCTGTAGCATTGGTTCTGTGGAACTCACAGATAATATCTTTGCAGTTTTGGAAACGTCAGAGTGTTTTCTTTCCAAAGCTGTCAATTATATGCATAGTCAAGCATCTTTTTGTGACAAAATATCTTGTTTAAAACAGGAACGTTTTTCATCCAAAAATGAAATACTGCCCCCAGAGGTTCAAGAGGTTAACCTTTGATGAACTTCATCAGATGACACTCATAGGACTTCATGGTACACAATACATATATGTTTTGTTCGATAAAGTTCATATTTATATCCAAAAATCTCATTTTACATTGGCGCAGTTCAATTACAGTTCATAGAAACATGTCAAACGATGTATAGAATCAATCTTTAGGATGTTTTTATCATAAATGTTCAATAATATTCCATCCGGACAATTCCGGAGTCTTCGACTCCGACCGCAAAACCTGGAACAAAAAGGGAGGGTTAGTGGGGGTGTCTAGTGTCGGTGGCGGCTCTGGTGCGGGGCGAAGTACCCATCCATCCGCCAGCATCGGGGGCAGCTCTGGTGTGGGACGAAGAACCCGCATCGGCGCAGGGGAAGGCTCCGGCCATGGAGATGGTTTCAAACCGTTGACTATCACAGGAGGTTCCGGACCGTGGACCGCCTCAGGAGGTTCCGGACCGTGGACCGTCTCAGGAGGTTCCGGTCACTGTCGCTGAAGCTCTGGTCTGGGAACTGTCGCCGGAAGCTCTGGACTAGGAACTGTCGCCGGAAGCTCTGGACTAGGAACTGTCGCCGGAAGCTCTGGACTGGGAATTGTCGCAGGAAGCACTGGACTGGGAACTGTCGCAGGAAGCTCTGGATTTGGAATTGTTGCAGGAAGCTCTGGCCCGGGAACTGTCGCAGGAAGCTCTGGACTAGGGCTCGTCGCTGGCAGCCTGGTGCGTGGGGCCGGCACTGGTGGCACCGGGCTGGTGACACACACCTCAGGGCGAGTGTGGGGAGGAGGCACAGGATGTACTGGGCTGTGAAGGCGCGCTGGAGACCTGGTGTGTATCACCACAAAACATGGCACTTTGAGATATCAGCTGATGTAAGAAGGGCTATATAAATACATTTGATTTGATTTGAGCTAGCTCTCACGGTCACGTGCGAAACTGAGCTCATGGCATTCTGCCAGACACCTGACTCAAACAGCTCTAATTCTCTCCCCCTTCACAGTAGAAGCTTGAAACAAGGTACTAAAGACTGTTGACATCTAGTGAAGCCTTAGGACGTGCAATCGGACCAATTACACTGTATATTGGATAGGCTAAGCCTTGAAAACCTGCAAACCTCAGATTTCCCACTTCCTGGTTGGATTTTTTCTCAGGTTTTTGCCTGCCATTTGAGTTCTGTTATACTCACAGACATCAGACTGTTTTCTATCCAAATATACTAATAATATGCATATCTTAGCTTCTGGGCCTGAGTAGCAGGTAGTTTACTCTGGGCACCTTATTTATCCAAGCTACTCAATATTGCCCCCCAGCCATAGGAAGTTAAGAAATATGGAATTATAAAGGAACAAATGAGTCTATAAATACACTCAGCCATTAATATCATCATTGGGAACAGTTACAGTACATAAAGCCAGAAATCCACAAAAGCTCAAGGTCTCCCCTCTTCACTCTCATTTTAATCAACGTCCATTCAGAAGTCCAGCTTTCTTTCCTTCCCGCTCTCACACTATCTCTTTCTTTTATCAGTCGAGGGCAGAGTATTTGAACTGGGTGGGTTGAGAGCCACTGGTGGCCCTATTCAATCAGACAGGCTATTCAGGTTACCTGGATGAGGCAAAAATGGTGGACCACAACACAAACACACACACACACACACACACACACACACACACACACACACACACACACACACACACACACACACACACACACACACACACACACACACACACACACACACACACACACACACACACACACTGTAAGAGTGTTCATATCCCCGTTACTAAGATGTCTAGATTATCCCACCCCTAACATCAATTATTCTACAAGCTAGTTCCAATGTACCGCTTGCCCACTTAATGACAGTGGAAACTGAGTGGCACTGGGAAACCCATTTACCCAGCGTCATACTACAGAGGCACTACATTTGGGAAAACGTTGGGTTATCTGTGTTTAAACGCTGTGTTCAGCAGGGGGGGGTTGTGTGAAATAGACTGGTAAGTGCTCTTGAGACACTTCCACCTGCAGCTGATGGGGGTTTCAGAAACATCACCATTAGCAAGCTTGACAATTGTTGTTTATGCTGGCCTTTGACTATGCAGGAGTTTACGGGCCTCTTGCTAAGGGGGTGATTTTATAAGGGATGTCCTTGAATATGACTTTGGGTTTTGAGTTTTTACTTTGCGGAGGTTGAGGCATACACACAAATATGCACAACTGAACTGACACACACCTGCCCCACCCATTCTTGAGCAAAGTAAAAACCAATCCAGAGCAGAAAAACTGCGACAGACAGACAGGCAGGCCGTATCAGACAGACCATACCAGACAGACAAAGAGATCCACAGAATGGAGGAAACATCAACCAGACAGCTGCAATGGACAGAGAGATGAAAAATAGGCATTTATTTTTGTAGGCCTCCTTTCAACATGATTCACAGTGAAGAAAGAAGCCACTTTAAAATAAAAAATATTTTTTAAAAGCTCCAAAGCAGTCTGGAAAACATTTTACAATCCTGAGAGAGCTTGGGTGTCGAGCATTACATTGTTGCCCACTACAAAAGCAGAAGATTGCTGTGTCCAACATTGCTGTGTCTCACAAAATGCTGCTTTTGATAAAAGAGAGTGATAGCTTGACATTTTCTAGCACTTCACACAATACACATAAGGTAGTTTATCAAAACAACCTGATACGTCTGTTGTTTTTTCTATAACTAGGTGTTATATTATGAGTTGTATTGAAGGCTATGATTTTTTACCTCAGGATCTGTATCTCTCTGTGAAACGTCATAGAAATAGAAACAAAAACAAAGACACGTGACCTTCAGCGGGGAGAACACGTCGAATGGAACATGAACCCGAGTGACTCACGGATAGAGATTGTAAAAACAAAATGCCCAGCATGTCTCTCAATCGGAAGCGAGATGCGCACGAGATGGTAAGCATTACGAAGGTCCAACTTAGTAAAGCACCTGGCTCCCTGCAGAATTCGAAGGCTGAGGGATGAGTCACCACCAAAATGGCTGCAGCGCATCACCCAATTGGGAACGACACTTTTGTAGACCCCAATGGGCTGATGCAGCTCAGTAGCCAATTTGTGCCAGAATGCTCACCGCATATTGAATTGGACAGGTGAAAGGCTTTTGGAACCCATTTCCAGTTAGGGGATAATTAGATGCAGTGGTTGAAATGAGAGGGCCCAGATTGAGAGTTTGTCTGGGACAACTCATTTAACACACCAAGTCTTTCCAAAATAACAAGTAAGACTTCTGAACAGGTAATCAAATGGCTACCCGGACTATTTGCATTGTGTGCCCTCCCAACCCCTCTTTTTACACTGCTGCTACTCTCTGTTAATCATATATGCCTAGTCACTTTAACTATACATTCATGTACATACTACCTCAATTGGGCCGACCAACCAGTGCTCCTGCACATTGGCTAACCGGGCTATCTACATTGTGTCCCGGCACACACCACCCGCCAACCCCTCTTTTACAGGGAAACACCGTTCCTTCTGACGGCGATCATGCAGCGTGAAAATCAAAAGAGGACCCAAGAACGACTTGGGAAAAACGAAGCAGCGCCGCCTGCTCCACTCACTAGAGGCAGCAAAGAGTGCTCAATAGAATAATCCATAATAAGGAAGCCAGGGCCCTATACAAAACTGAAAAAAACCCGAATCATCTTCAACTTGTTAGGAGCCGAATAGCTGCCCCATTCTCGAGCCCGCCAGTAAGGAGTGAAATGACGTGCAACCCGAGCTAGACTGCTACTCTCTGTTCATCATATATGCATAGTCACTTTAACCATATCTACATGTACATACAACCTCAACCAGCCTGACTAACTGGTGTCTGTATGTAGCCTCGCTACTTTTATAGCCTCACTACTGTTTATAGCCTGTCTTTTTACTGATGTTTTATTTCTTTACATACCTATTGTTCACCTAATACCTTTTTTGTAGTATTGGTTAGAGTCTGTAAGTAAGCATTTCACTGTAAGGTTGTATTCAGCGCACGTGACAAATAAACTTTGATTTGATATGACAATTCATTTAAGACCGCAAGTATTTCCAAAATAACAAGTGCCATGGGTACGTTAAGTGGCTGAAGAGAATTAGGACTTCGATACAAGCTCTGATCGGTAACACAGCACCATTTGCAGCTCAGTGTCCCCATCACAAACACTGGGGAATGGAAAATAAATTGAAATTGAATTGGAAGGAACAGTCCCTCTACCTACCCCAAAGCTACCAACAGCAACCAATTAAGTCACAGTGTTTATTTGGATAGCATTTTCTAGGAGGTTTGTATGCTTAAACTATGAACAAACTACTGTATATGTTTGATTAGCTGGCAAGTAACAAATATTCAGAGATTCATGGTTTGCTCATTATTTAGCTTTTCACCAATCACCCGGAAGTGGAATACTGTTGTCGAAAAATCATTCCAAAGAATACCAGCGGAGTAAAAGTCAAATTGGACAGGCCCTGAAACTGAAGCCTGAGGAACACCTTTTCCAACTTTATCGAGGTAATTCTGCACTTGTTAACCATGTAACAGAAAATAAAGCCTTTATTCTTGGCGGAAGTATGGCCGAAGGTTGAGTGGGAAATTTCCTGAGCTAACCATTTTGTTGCATGTGCTGTCATCATTTGATAAGTGCAGCTGACAATGGACACATGTTTGTTGAACATCAAATCAAATCAAATCAAATGTATTTATATAGCCCTTCGTACATCAGCTGATATCTCAAAGTGCTGTACAGAAACCCAGCCTAAAACCCCAAACAGCAAACAATGCAGGTGTAAAAGCACATTTCATTCCAAAATCATGGGGATAAATATGGAGTTGGTTCCCCCTTACTTTTATAACAGCCTCCACTCTTCTGGGACTTTCCACGAGATGGAACATTGCTGCGGGGACTTGCTTCCCATGAGAATTAGTGAGGTCGGGCACTGATGTTGGGCGATTAGGCCTGGCTCGCAGTCGGCATTCCAATTCATCCCAAAGGTGTTCGACGGGTTGAGGTCTGGGCTCTGTGCAGGCCAGTCAAGTTCTTCCACACCAATCTCAACAAATAATGTCTGTATGGACCTCACTTTGTGCACAGGGGCATTGTCATGCGTAAACAGGAAAGGGCCCTCCCCAAACTGTTGCCACAAAGTTGGAAGCACAGAATCGTCTAGAATGTCATTGTATGCTGTAGCATTAAGATTTTCCTTTACTGGAACTAGGGGGTCTAGCCCTATGAAAAACAATCCTAGACCATTATTCCTCCTCGTCCAACCTTTACAGTTGGCACTATACATTCTTGCAGGTAGCTTTTTCTTGGCATCCTCCAAACCCAGATTCGTCCGTTGGACTGAAGCGTGTTTCATCACTCCAGAGAAAGTGTTTCCACTGCTCCAGAGTCCAATGGTGGCGATCTTTACACCCCTCCAGCTGACGCTTGGCATTGCGCATGGTGATCTTAGGCTTGTGTGCGGCTGCTCGGCCATGAAAATCCATTTCATGAAGATCCTGACGAACAGTTATTGTGCTGACGTTGCTTCCATAGGCAGTTTGGAGCTCGGTAGTGAGTGTTGCAACCGAGGACAGACGATTTTACGCGCTATGCACTTTAGCAATAGGCAGTCCCATTCTGTGAGCTTGTGTAGACTACCACTTCCCAGCTGAGCGGTTGTTATTCCTAGACATTACCACTTCACAATAACAGCATTGACAGTTGACCGGGGCAGCTCTAGCAGGGCAGAAATCTGATGAACTGACATGTTGGAAAAGTGGAATCCTATGACTCTGCCACAGTGAAAATCACTGAGCTCTTCAGTATGGGCATTTTAATGCCAATGTTTGTCTATGGAGATTGCATGACTGTGTGCCTGTATACACCGTCAGCAATGAGTGTGGCTGAAATAGCCAAATCCACTCATTTGAAGGAGTGTTCACATACTTTTGTATATACAGCTGAAGTAATTGCAAAAATCGTTGAAGTTGGAGGCTTATATCTCCCTCGCTAACTTTAAACATCAGCTATCTGAGAAGCTAACCGATCACTGCAGCTGTACATAGTCCATTTGTAAATAGCCCACCCAATCTACCTACCTCATCCCCATATTGTTTTTATTTACTTTTCTGCTCTTTTGCACACCAGTATTTCTACTTGCACATCATCATCTGCTCATTTATCACTCCAGTGTTAATCTGCTAAATTGTAATTACTTCACTACTGTGGCCTATTTATTGCCTACCTCCTCACGCCATTTGCACACACTGTATATAGACTTTCTTTTTTTCTATTGTGTTATTGACTGTACGCTTGTTTATTCCATGTGTAACTCTGTGTTCTTGTTTTTGTCGCACTGCTTTGCTTTATCTTGGCCAGGTCGCAGTTGTAAATGAGAACTTGTTCTCAACTAGCTTACCTAGTTTTAAATAAAGGTGAAATCAAAAAAATAAAAGTCAGAAGCTTACATACACCTTGGCCAAATACATTTACACTCAGTTTTTCACAACTCCTGACATTTAATCCAAGTAAAAATTCCCTGTATTAGGTCAGATAAGATCACCACTTTATTTTAAGAATGTGAAATGTCAGAATAATAGTAGAGAGAATTATTTATTTCAGCTTTTATTTCTGTCATCACATTCCCAGTGAGTCAGATGTTTACATACACTCATTTAGTATTTGGTAGTATTGCCTTTACATTGTTTAACTTGGATCAAATGTTTCGGGTAGCCTTCCACAAGCTTCCCACAATAAGTTGGGTGAATTTTGGCCCATTCATCCTATTCATCCCATTCATCCTAAGTTGGTGTAACTGAGTCAGGTTTGTAGGCCTCCTTGCTCGCACATGCTTTTTCAGTTCTGCCCACACATTTTCTATAGGATTGAGGTCAGGGCTTTGTGATGGCCTCTCCAATACCTTGACTTTGTTGTCCTTAAGCCATTTTCCAACAACTTTGGAAGTATGCTTGGGGTCATTGTCCATTTGGAAGACCCATTTGCGACCAAGCTTTAACCTCCTGACTGATGATTTGAGATGTTGCTTCAATATATCCACATAATTTTCTTACCTCATGATGCCATCTATTTTGTGAAGTGCACCAGTCCCTCCTGCAGCAAAGCACCCCCACAACATGATGCTGCCACCTCCGTGCTTCACGGTTGGGATGGTGTTCTTCGGCTTGTAAGTCTCCCCCTTTTTCCTCCAAACATAACGATGGTCAATATGGCCATACAGTTCTATTTTTGTTTCATCAGACCAGAGGCAATTCTCCAAAACGTATGATCTTTGTCCCCATGTGCAGTTGCAAACCGTAGTCTGACTTGTTTATGGTGGTTTTGGAGCAGTGGCTTCTTCCTTGCTGAGCGGCCTTTCAGGTTATGTCGATATAGGACACTTTTTACTGTGGGTACAGATACTGTTTTCTCCAGCATCTTCACAAGGTCCTTTGCTGTTGTTCTGGGATTGATTTGCACTTTTCGCACGGTGTTTATACTTGCGTACTATTGTTTGTACAGATGAACTTCAGGCATTTGTAAATTGCTCCCAAGGATGAAGCAGACATGTGGAGGTCTACAATTTTGTTTCTGAGGTCTTGTTTGATTTCTTTTGATTTTCTCATGATGTCAAGCAAAGAGGCACTGATTATAAAGGTAGGCCTTGAAATACATCCACAGGTACACTTCCAATTGACCCAAATTATGTCAATTAGCCTATCAGAAGCTTCTATAGCCATGACATCATTTTCCAAGCTGTTTAAAGGCACAGTCAACTTATTGTATGTAAACTTCTGACCCACTGGAATTGTGATACAGCGAATTATAAGTAATTTTTGACTATCCAAAGACTATCCAAATAAAGTGTAACCATAAATAGTTCTCCACTCTGTCCCCCATCCAAGCACTATACCAGGCAGCCTGTGATGTGTCAGTGTCTTCTTATATTTCACTCTTCCTTGCCTTCCTTTCAATGCAGACCTGCTATTTCTTTCCCCTCTGACCTTTATATTCCGTATTCCAAATGACACTGATTACAACTATTGAAATTATAAAAATAACTTACACTCGGTTTTTTCCTCAGTAATAATATTTTCCTCTGTTCCTCTACTCAATCACTTACTATCCTCTTCCAGAAATGACCGGACACAAGGCAACTGCCACCGGCAATGAAGATGGCCCAACTCCAGCATGATGCCATGCTGAAAATGAAGACAATTTGGTCTAAAGCTGAATGGGAGAGTCGAGCTTAAACACCCCAAGGGCCCGGGAGGCTGCACACTGTAACACTGCTCAGACATTAAAATAAATGAGAACAGGAGACAGACACGCCTGTCCAAGGCGTGATGACAATGTCTTGGTGGGTAGTGGAGTGGATCGAAGCTAATGCACACTAATGTGACAATGTGACAAAGTGGGCAGCAGAAGAGGTTTTAATCAGGAAGGCGGGAGGGATGGAAGTGTAGGAGAAGAGATTGATGAAAAGGGACAGAGACAAGAAGGTCCAAGAAACGGTGGATCAGAACTGGAGGATAAGTTGGGAGGGGGAGAGAGAGAGAAAGAGAGATTATATGCATTGCTACATTGCTCTCAACTATTCATGCTTTGTGTAAAGCCACAATCTTTGACAACACAAAATGGCTTCCAAGTTGCCTTGTAATTCAACAGGTAACTTCAGGAACAGCATATGATTATTCTGTGTACTTCAACTTAGGGTATAGGGACATAGAAATCACTCTTATCTTCAAACCTCTCCCTTCAATCTTCTCTCCTGTCTCCCATTATGATACTGTGAGTCAGTCAGTGAGTGGTTGGAATGAGAATATCTACTTCTTCTCCCGCGGGGGATCATGTGTGCTCCAAGCTGATTCCTATTGGCTAACAGCCAGACAGGCCGGCAACGGCCGAGCTTTCAGTGCCAATACTCCTCCGCTCACTCGTTCCCTCTTTCACTCGTTCTCTCTTTCCATGAGGTGAGACAGGGTCAGAGACAAAGATGTGTTATTTGATTAGGGTTGAGGTCTCTCTTTCTTTCTACCTTTCCCTTACTATCATAAAAAAACGTGATTTATTTGTCTCTAGTTCAAGGTTACGTCAGAATGAATCTGAAATAAATGAGCGGCTTGGGTTATGCACAAAAAAAAGAAAGCTACTTCTGCTTCAAAACACTCGGATACACACACGCACACAAACACACACACAAACCCCACAGCCTTTTCACAAATAGAACTACTCCCATATTAATATCCAGAATGGGTCTTTTGATACAAGCTATAAGAAACTGATTGCCCTTTTTGTGTTCTTTACTTTGCTATTATAATCAGTTTAAACTGCCAAATGAATTCCTGTGCTGTTATCATCAGTTTAAACAGCCAAATCCTGCCATTGTTGTTTGGCTTCTTATGTCTGTTCCTGGAACAAAATCAGGGATTTTCAGTCCCAATAACAAGGTCCAAATTGCTTGATTCAATATTTGGTTTTGATGGAGAGAACTGGAGATGTGAGCACTTTGAGGATGAATGCGATGTTTAAATGCTTTCTGAATGGCATTGACTGAGAAAATAATGGATTTCAAAAGAGCCGAGTGCCAAAACTGATTTTCCCAATGTTAATAAAAGTGTAATCTCACTATCAGAATGCTCAAAAACGCAGCACACAGTTGGAGACTTCGAAGCAGCACATCACAAATGTATGAAATGATGCAAATCCATTTGAAGCATGACGATAAAGCAGCTTATTTGTTTGTGAAGTTAATTGATTTGGTACCTTTTGGGGGGTGAAAAACATAAAACGCCTTGGAAAATGTCTTTCCCATATAGTTCATTGTACTCACACACACACGCGTGCGTGCATCTGTACCTTCTTGGCGGTGTGGATGCAATCCATGTAGTCCTTGTAGTCCTTGTAGTCCATGTAGTCCTTGTAGTCCTTGTAGTCCATGTAGTCCTTGTAGTCCTTGTAGTCCATGTAGTCCATGTAGTCCTTGTAGTCCATGTAGTCCATGTAGTCCTTGACCACGGGGGAGCAGTGGTGGGTCTGCTGCTGGTTCTTTCTGGAGTAGTGGAACACCTAGGTCTGGAGCAGTGGAACACCTAGGTCTGGAGCAGTGGAACACCTAGGTCTGGAGCAGTGAAACACCTAGGTCTGGAGCAGTGGAACACCTAGGTCTGGA